>NW_026712172.1:15894574-16152074 GCF_030504385.1 Musca domestica
AAACAATGTCTTTTCTCTCTCTTTCGTTTCTCTTTATTTTATTCGAACGCCATTTCATGTTTTAGCAAAGTAAGACAAAAATGCGAATTGTTTTTTTTTATTTATTGATTGGGGGTTTCTCTATTGTTGTTGTTTGTTGGTGGCGCTCAACGGCACGGCGCGCTTTCTTTCTTTTCTGGCGTTGTGTGCAAGCAAGTGTCTGTGTGTGTGTGTGTGCTCCGGTGTTTTGTTATATTTATAAGTTTTGTTAAATGATTAGCATTTGGCTTTGTTCCAATGAGAAGAAGGCAAACAACAACAAACAAACAAGTCTAAGATTGAAAGTAGAGAGGCAAAAATACATAGGTATGAACATGCATACATACATAAACAACAACAAAAAAAAACGATGATGCCCCAAAAGAAACACGTTGTTTTTCTTTTGTTTTTTTCAAATTTGTTCTTGTTCAGCATTGTTAAGAATGCGTTTAGCATCGCCGTTGCCGTTGCCGTCGCCATCGTTTGTTGTATAACTTTCATTTTTGTGTGTGTTTTTCTGTTTTTCTTACTATTCGAAACGTCGCCGTACATACATATGTATGTTGTGTGTACACATGCCGACATATTTAGTTTAAGTTTTTTTTGTTGTTGTTGTTATGTTAATGATATTTTTATCTTATCTTGCAAACAGTTGCGAACCTAATTAACCGCATTAATTTGTTGAATTGTTATAGTTTCAAAGGAATTTAAATGCTGTTGCTTTGGGGTTACCTTCTCTTCGTTTACTGTCTCCCTCACAGACTTGCAGGTTGCCAAATATTGAAAGAAAACAAAAAACAAAGTAAAAAAAAATGAGAAAATGTCACAGTGTGGATTAGAGCAGTAGTAAATGTGTCTATGGCCCGTTCTTATATCCTCTCTTTATAGTCCACTTTTGTTATCCCTTACTTTAGAAAAAGTGAAGGATAAAGTTCACATTATAGGGTTCTCATTATTACCAGCCAGTTCCACGATATCGAAAGAACACGTTCGCACAACTTTTACACGACAAACAGCTGATTTCCGTTCCACTAAATCCTCAGAACGAAAATTTGCCCGAAATCAAAGCGAACGAAAACGTAAGCATTTCAGTGTAATTTTGCGTTCCACTATCTTTTTTCTTTCGTACGCATGCGAACACAAATGTCAAATCAGTCACTTGTGTGTTTGCTATCGTATATAACAATTAAGGAAAATTGTTTTAACATAAACATTGCTTGATTGAAAATGGAAACAAAAATGTAAGTAAAAATAATAAATGCAATTTAATATGTGAACAACAAATCTATATTTTTTTATTTTCTCATTCCAGCACGAAAAAATCATCAAACTACACAGCTGCGGGCAATAGTATATGGAGGAGAATCCTGTGTTCGCCAGAGGAGTGCCAATTTTTGGAAGCAGCAGAAGAAGTTTTAAATCGGGGCGGATTTGGGTAGTTCTGCAACCGGGCACCCATTCTCTTCCATCATATCCAAAAGAGCCCGAAAAACTTCCTTCGACACACGAAAATTGGCCACAAACCTTGAAAAATTATTATTATTATTATTATTTATTATTTCAAAATTGTTAAAAATACAATCATACTTACTGGTTGTTAGGTACTTCAATAAATTCGAAGCATCTCTTAATGCCTCCGTGGCACATTTGAACCTCCTCCACATATCCATAAAAAATAGGGCTACGGAAATATTCTTTTTTTATTTTCTAAGAGCACAAATAGTTTGAACACAATCACTAGAGTTTTTATTTTGTTTGTTTATTTACAATTTGTTTGTTTACAACTGAAATGTCATTTGAGACAGAGCCATTGCTGCTTTTTCGCGTTTAAATTAGACATTGGCGCTTTTTTTGCCTTATTTCGCGATTAATTTTTCCAAAAAAATATTTAGCAACACTGAATCACGTAAGGCTATGCGAAAGAAAGAACGAAAGTTAGTGGAACGCATTCTTATACGAAAGTGAGTGAGTAGCCTTCGTTCGCACAAATTTTCTTTCGAGATCGTGGAACAGGCTGTACATCTTTCCTTTAAAATATATGTATTTTTTTTACAGAGATATGGCAAGCTTTTTTTAAGTAAATGGTTTTTCGCTGCATTTTTTCACAATGGCATCTTCATTTTAGTTTAAAAATAATAAAAAAAATGTGAATTTGTAATAATTTCGTGAAATAAATTGATAATTCAGTTCTTCAATATAAAATAAACGAATTGCGGCCATCCATTTTTTTATTTAAATAAATTTTGCTGTTATTGCCATGTATTAATAAAGAAAATATGGCAACATGAATCCAGTAAACTTTACGTTTAAAATATAAAGGGAAGATGGTCTGACCCATGGTTACAATAAGGAGGTAGAACAGCTTCGTAAACTACAAAAATACCGCCCTGATGTTATGCAGGCTTCCTGTCAGACTCATTCAAAATTATTGTTTTCATTTTTTTTATATTTTTTCCTCATTTTTAAAATGAGTTAAATACCGCCATAAATGTATAAATGTCTGGATTTTTCTCTCAAAGATATGATCCTAACTGCTCAATATTTACATTTCATGGTCTATAATGGTTAATAGCTTTAATGCGCGAGCCGCAATTCATGTGTCTTCCAATTGTTGGTTTTGAAAATAGTTTTTTTTCATTTTTCAAAACAAAACACAAATTGACAGAAAGTCGGGCACACTTAGAAAAAAATTGTAATCAGCTGTTAGCTCTACCTTACCTTTTTATGTACCATGGTCTGACCTATTGCTTATCGGACAGTTCATTCTTAAATAAAAACTGTAATAGCTAATAACGATTTATGTGTCCGACATCATAATTTTTTATTATATCGGCAAGATGTAATAACCGGCCAATGCCTTTTTTCAATGGATCTTCACCATCTGTTGTAGAAATTCTAGACACACAAATTGGACCAATCAGTTTTATTCGGAACATTTAGTGCTTAATATAATAGGTGTGTCTAGTTACGTTTCCTACAGAAATTATCCAGCAGCATCTTTCTGAGAGAGAGAGAGAGTAAGGTAGTTTTATTCTCTTTTGCAAGAAAAATGTGTAAAGTAAACAGACGATATTCCTGCAGAAGCTTGCAACTAATCAGCTGTTTTGTCAAAACAAACCAATTTGTCCCCCCCCCCCCCATTAAAAGAATTAAAAGAAAGGAGGCACCACCAATTTTTAAAAGTCTGTTTTTAGTAAAAGGAAATTGGCAATAAAATAAAATCTGAACAATAAATGAAAGATAGATTTGATGTGTTCCCCGGAATCCTTTTAAACCTGTGCTAATAGTGTTTGTCTAAAAATGTTGGAAACATTTTATTTACCACCAAATATTTCGTCAATTAGTTCCATATATATGAGATTTTTTACAATTTTTCTAAAAATATGCCACTTGTCATACGTAAACATTTAGGTCTAACAATAGCTTTTTTCTTTAAATGGCAAGGTCGGTGGAAAATGGTTACCATATTCGATTTCGAACAAATGAGACTACAGCTATTGTTTTGCCATGGACGTAAACTCTCCAATACTGATTTATTTTACCATTTAAAAGGTACTGGCATAGCAATAGTTTTTGCTGATACAATTTATCTCAGATTGGATTTTTATTTTGGCAGATTATTTTGGAAATTAGTTATTACAATGGTGTGTCCGAGGACTTGAAAGAATATACTTTTTTACAATTTTTTTGATATCATAAAGGGAAAATCTCAGTTTGACAGATTATTTTGTAATTTAATTTTTATAAATGGTCTGTTCCAGGACCTGCAAGAATATACTTTTTTACAACTTTTTTTCGATATCATAAAGGCAAAATCGATTATCGTACTAAAAACTTTTACACTCATGAAGTTCTGGAGTAGATAATTTTCTGTTCCTTTTTTGTGTGCCATCTTTATCAGACATGAACAATGATGACATTTTAGCGTTTTTTGCAATTAAGATAAACGCATTTCACATAGTATTTTCCTGCTCTGTTTTTGTCAATTTAACTTTATTGAAAACAGGTTCTCAACAATGATTTGTGTATACAAGGTGAGATGAAAAAACTGCAACAACTTAAGACTACTGTCATTTTCCAATGACAGCTCATTATATTGTTTACAAGCGCACAAAGCATTTTGGTGAGAATTATCCAGAAAAAAAGTTATTTGTGATGGAATTCAAGCGTAATAGTGTGATTTCTTCTTATTTGGCTGGAAAACGACAAGTGGCCATCGTTAGAACACTCCAGCATTTAAATCTTTTGTGTCTCGTACCATCGCTCATTACCGTGATACTGGATCAAGGAAGTGGTCTGAAGAAAACAGCAACATCAGCAGAAATGGTTCGAAAAGTAAAGAAGTGACTTGATCGCGAGCCCTCGTCGCAGTGGCCGAAAAATGGCTCGTGAACTGAACCTATTGCAATATTCCATTCGGCAAATATTAAAAATGAGCTCGGGGTAAAGCCATTGAAATTGCAAAAGTGCAAGATCTTACTCTGCAACAGAAAGAAAATAGACTCAAAAGAGCTAAAGAGTTACTTCGCTTGGCCCGAAAGTGGTAAACTACCGAATTTTGAGTTTCTCCGATGAGAAAACATTCATTGTTCCAGCAATTTGTAAACAAACAAAATTATCGTGTTTACTTGCCAAAGAGGTCAGCTGAAAATGTGCACCTTCGGTGGCCACCAGAAGAACTCAAGCGCCGGCCATGCTGATGGTGTGGGCCGCCCATAGCATCCGATGGTCGCTCTCCGCTCGTATTAATCAACTATGGCATCAGATTAAATGCCAAATATTATTGCTAAAATATTCTGGAGGGTGTATTTAAGCCTTGGGCATGCAAACATTTTGGCCGCAGTCCTTGGACATTCCAACAGGACTCAGCATCATCATCGCACTCAGCACGCGCCCCCCAAGAATGGTTACAAAATAAGGTTTCTCGCTTCATTTCCAGCGCACAGTGGCCACAAAATCTCCGGATACGATCCGTTGGACCATTTTGTCTGGAATATTTTGAAAAGCAAGGTTGGCACTAAAAAAATACCAAAGCAAGCGCTTTGCCGGGAATGGACCAAAATACCGCAGAGCAACATTCGGGCAGCGTGTGATGGTTTCATTGAAAGCCGTTTGAAGGTCATTATTCGTGCCAAAGGTGACTCGAATTCGAACAAATCTAAACTTATTCTAAAATTTGTGCTATTTCCGACATTTTTCGCTTTCATTCAATTAAATTAAAAGGAATAACAATTATGGCGTTTTGTCTTTGTTGCAGTTTTTTTTTAATCTCACTCTGTCGACCACAAATCAGAGATGACAACTTATTTTTTATGCAGTACAATTTGACAAGTAATGGGATTCTCTAAGCCATTTTGAAGTTACCTGACAAAAATCGATAACTTTGAAAGAAAAAATTTTGATACAAAAAACGTGTAAAGTTGACAACATTGGTATCTATCGATAGGTCTCAGCGGACTACTTTGATCCCGTCGCTAACTTATCGAAAAATTTCGCTAATAACGCATTTTAATTTTACCAACTTTTGTCGGTAACTCATAAAATGAGTTACAGAATTCCACTAAAGGTAGTTTACAGAAAATCCAGAGATGGGTACACTTATTGGAAATGACTTTACCTTCATAATTTTACCATGCTACCACTCTAAAATTGAGTAAATTTTGGGACTGTAGGAGGTGATTTCTTTTATCTTAATTACCGATCTACGAAAACCAAACAAACGATGGCATAGAACTAGTTCGCAAACGCTGGAATGTGCAATGAAAGACTGAATGAAAAGTAAATATCAATATCGGACGAGACACGCGCTTTTTTTTTTTTTGTTATTAAAGTTGTAGGTCCAAGTTGCAGTGCGATTTCAAAGCCACATGTTTGCTATTATCGCAATATTTGGTTAGACTTGTTGTTGTTGTTGTTCTGTTGTCATCGTAAGATATACACATAGACACGTCGTGCACATGTACGTGTGTATGTGTACGTACGCATACATATCTTACCGCTTTGGTTTGTTTGTTTATTCAATTCTTAGCATTTGCCCCACTTTATACATCAAGAAAGACAGAAAGAATGAATAGAAAAAATAAATAAATGTAAAAAATAGCCGAAAAGCGTATTAAAAATACAGAAAACAAAAAAAAATCGTGTTTTATGACTGTGATTGTTGTTGTAATAGGAAAAAAAAAAACAAGAAAGGTGTGAGTTGTTTTCCAATGTTTTATGACATACCCTGATATTATCATTGCAATACAAAATATCGCTTAGAATGTTACTATTATTACAAACTGTTAATAATTTATGAGCATAGAATTTCAATAATTTAGAAAAATTGTTTACATCGCCCTTTTATCAGTTGATACGATACGTTACGTTACAATTACATTTGATTAACTACATGACTTGCATGTCTCTCTCACGTTTACCTCTCGCTCTCTCGCTGTTTGGATCATAACAAAACAAACATTTTGGCATTTCATAATAGGTTCAAAGCAAATATGGGACATTTTTGTGTTATGTTTTATTATTTCTGTTATTGGTCACTCAAGTAGCACAAACATAAAATGAAGAAGAAAAAAAGGAGAACCAAGAATGCCGAAAAGATGTTACAAAAAATAAATAAAATCAACACCCAAAAAACCACCCGGCAACTAAATATTTCTCTTCAGGCATGCATTTTTGTGTGTGTGTGGGGGGGGAGGGGTGTTATAACTATTTACCTATGGGTTACTCAAAGTAGCGGCTTTGCCAAACCAAAAAAAATAGAAAAAAATCTTCAGTGACGCTGATGATTGCGGCGTTGTTATAGCATGTACGAACTGTCTCTACTGTATGGCATGCCAGGTATATGGGTCCTGATGGGTCTCGTGGTTGAATGATTAGTATATTGTTGCTATTACACATACACTATTTGTTGACTGTTTGGCCGGGGCGGGGAGAGGTGAGGTGAGACGCTGCACTCACTTTCTGTATCTGCGAGTCACGAGTCTATTATGTGTGATTATCATTAATTTAATGTATGGTGGGGGAAATATGACCAGAAAAAAAACTATGTATTTTTTTAAAGTTGTTCTTGTCCGCTGCTGCTGCTGCTCTACTGCCGCCGGTGCCAACATTTGCGGTACAAATTAAACAGCAACAGATGAACTATTTTCTTATGCCTTTTAAGTAGATACACATACAAATAGTCTAAAAAAATATATATTTAAATTTTAATATAAAAACGAAGTTAAAGTTGACAACATTGGTATCTATCGTTAAGGTGGGAATACAGGGTGGGTGAAAATACCTAAAGCGCATATTTGGCTGGCTTAAGTCATCGCCTGGCTTCTTTGTAGATGAGAAAAGGAGTTTTAGGTTGACTTAGATCGATTTTAACCCTAGGCTCCTTTGTTCATTTCTGAAGAAGCCAGCCGATAACTTAAGCCAGCCAGATAAGCGCTTTATGTATTTCCACCCTTAAGTCATCGGCTGGCTTCTTCGAAAATGAACAAAGGAGCCTAGGGCCAAATCGAACTAAGTCAACCTAAAACTCAATTGTTCATCTACGAAGAAGCCAGCCGAAGAATTTCGCCGAGCAATATTCAGGCAGCTTGGGACGGTTTCAATGGACGTTTGAAGGCCATAATTCGTGCCAAAAATGACCACCAATTCGAATAAATCTAAACTTATTCTAAAATTTGATGCTATTTCCGACATGGTTTGCTTTCATTCAATAAAATTAAAAAAAAATGTAAAAATGATGGCGTTTGACTTGTTGCCGTTTTTTTTTGTCTCACCCTGTAAATGTGAGAATACATAAACGCTTTTTTTTGACTGCTTAAGTCATAAATTGTTTGCTTTAGATCAAATTTAAACGCAAACTTTTCATAAAAGTTGGCAACATTGTTACTAGCATGGATGGAACATTGATATGTACAAATTTTTAAACGACCGTCATTCGGAGGTTATTATAATTCGCGTTTTTCAGCAATTTTTTCAAATTTAAATATTTTTTCATTCAACATTTTCAATTCCAAAATTCTTTGACAGTTCATTGTCCCAGCAGCTGTGTCGATGCGTCTGCCTATATTATTTTACCACGAATATTTATTTTAACTTTAACGATACCGCTTTCATGAAAGTTGGCAACATTGTTTCTGTTGACATATCTTAAGTTATGTTTACATTATAGATAAAGAGAGGTATCGTTATTTGGTTAATATGAATTATATCAAATAGATCATTAATAGAAAAAAGAAAAGAGAAGACAAGATTTACATTAAACATATTATAAAAAAACATCAATTCCTTTAATTGCTGGCATATCAATTAAAAAATGTGTCGGAATATTTCAATATTTTCTTAAACAGTCTAAAAGAATTTCGTCATATTGCCAAATATAACACACCACAAAAGGAATCACGAGAATTTGTATTTCTAAAATTAGCATACAATTTGGATTATGAAATTATTGAAACAATGTCACGAGATTTAAATTAAAAGTCAATTTAAAGATTTTGTTTGTTTACAAATAAATTAATATGTATTCACTCGGCAAAATGTATATAATAGGGTAGGTAAAATATATAAATTACAATAATAAATTTAAGATGCGAAGATGAGAGGACAATAATTATAAAATTCGTCTTCCTAAGATTTGCAGCATAGAACGGCTTTTACACGGCTAGGAAAGCCGAAAATAATAGATTCTTTATTATTTTTGTAAAATATGCCACTCGTCATACGTATATATTACAGATATCAAAATAAAATTTTATTTAAACAATGACATGATCGAGTATCTCAGAAAAGGGTTGCCATATTCGATTTAGCAAATGAGTCTACCTCTATTCTTTTGACATGGTTTTAACGAAGATGAATATGAGTTGAACAGCCTGTTTCACGATATCGAAAGAACACGTTGTTCGCAGACCTTTTACACGACATTAGAACGAAAAATTGTACGAACATGAAAATTGAAAACGGAAATATGCCAACAACAAATATATCAACAACAAATATAATTTATATTTATAAGGTTGATAAAATTTTACTCAAATGTATATTATGTCTGCAGGACTTTTGGTATTGAAAATGGGCCATGTAGGTCCGCGTTTTGGTATAGTCCCCACATAACGGTACCTCGCGATATTCGGTATTTTGATGATTTTAGCGATATTTTTCACCGGAATCGTTTCAAATTTGGTATTTGAAGTTCGTAATGAATACTACAGCCTATGCCAGAAAATTGTCCGTGCAGGTCCACGTCTTCGTATAGCCCCCATATAACGATACATCCCGATATTCGGTATTTTGATGATTTCAGCAACATTATTCACCGGAATTGTTTCAAATTTTGTATTTGAAGTTCGTAATACATACTACATCATATGCCAGAAAATTGTCCGTGCAGGTCCACGTCTTTGTATAGCCCCCATATAACGGTACATCCTGATATTCGGTATTTTGATGATTTCAGCGACATTATTCACCGGAATTGTTTCAAATTTGGTATTTGAGGTTCGTAATGAATAATGCAGTCTATGACAGAAAATTGTCTGTGCATGTCCACGTCTTCGTATAGCATCCATATAACGGTACCTCCACATATTCGGTATTTTGATGATTTTTACCACATTTTTTTCACGGATTTATCTAAAAATTGGTATTTGTAGGTCGTAATGGGTCCTAGTTCGTGTGGCGAAACATTGTATGTGTTGTTTTTGTATAGCACCCAAATAACGGTACCTCCCGATATTCGGAATTTTGTTGATTTTTGTCACATTTTCCCAAGAATATGTCTAAAAATTGGTATTTGTGGTTCAAATGTGTCCTTACCCTAAGGTGGAGTGCATTAAAAGCTCGGCCCGGCCCGGCCCGGAACTTAGCTTCTTTTTGCTTGTTTTTGTTTAATTTCGCGATTAATTTTTCAAAGGTGCGAAAGAACGAACGAATGTTAGTGAAACGAATTCTGATACGAAAGTGAGTGTCTTGCTTTCGTTCGCACAAATTTTCTTTCAATATCGTGGAACAGGCTGTAGGAATTCACTGGGGCAATAGCTCCCAGAACGAACAAAGATCTATAATGGTAAAAACGAGACAAAATGCATTCTGAGCAAATGCTTTGTATCTATACTATTTAGATAACAGTTCATGACAGAACCATGTTAATATATAAAAAAAATACATTCATAGAAGAAAATGACAAACAAAAATTTGAAAAATCCAAATATTGGGTTTCAAAATTCTATTCCATTTCAAAACTTTCCAAAAATTCCAAAAGTAAACAGTCTAAATCGGACTGGTGAAACCTTACTGAAAAGGATGCCAAAATTTAAAAATATGAGTAATGAAGACGATAAGTTAAATTAATAATCTATAATAATTATTAATAATGTGATTCCTCATTCAGCCAGTCCTCTTCACTGCTGGAATCATCCAAAAGTGAATACATCAGTTGCTCCATATTTTCTCTTTTTGTTTTTTTGCACGACAAATATTAGTTTTTCCTTTAGTTTTTAAGTTGATCATTTTATTTATTTTTGTTGTGACGCGCAAACATTGAAATGTATCAATACATTTTTCAACCTTGTTAGCCCTACCAATTAAATGTCAAATTTACAATTTGCACATTTCTGCTCGGCCAAATTCATGTAGCTAAAACAAGCAGAAATATGCACCACTCAGCGCCATTTTTTTCTTGAGAGAGCTGCAAGTTTTGCTATTTTTTGGAGTACGGTAACGCGTTGTAGCAGAAATAGTACTAATAAGTACTAATTTGTAGGTTCTTATGTTGTTACGATATCATAACAACAGAGGTATTTTCACAGGGTTGCCATTTATTGCCTATATCTTGTCCCATCGTTATACTTCTATGTCTTTGGAACGAATTTAGTTTCTTATTGGCACATTTATTGGATCACAGCTTTGGGGAAAAAAAAAAAACACTTTCATTTGTATTTCCACATTTGTCTTTCTTTTTTGTCTTTTTTTTATGTATCTACAAATATTCTGCTTTCTATTCTTGTTATTGTTTCCGGGTATTTTTGTTGCATACGAATGGGAAGAAAAATACCAAACACCTACACAAATCATTTCTTGTTTTTGTTTTTTTAATAATCTAGTATTTTTCTTTTTGAGAAAAACACAACAAATAATATTTATTTGGATGACATGCATGCTTTTTTATGTTTAATGAAATTATGTGGTTTTTATGGCAATTGTCTTTTGATTTTATTTTTTTTTTTTTTTTGAAATAAAAATGCATTTTATGTATACATGTGTATATACAAATAAACAACCATGTATGTGTATGTACATTCATTAGAAATTTAGTTTCATTTACATTTTTTGTTTTTGTATTTTAACTTCCTCATAACAATAATGGGGGTCGTCATTGGTCAAGCCATAGCGACTCGTGGTACGGAAGTAGGGACACACAGTAGTAAGTACACACTATGATTTGTTATTGTTGTTGTTGTTTTGCCCCGTTATCTATTACGTTGTTTGTTTACATCGGAAGCTAGTATTAATGAAATATGCAATCGATTGTCATTAGCATAATAAAAAGGGGCTGCCTTAGAGATGGGTATTTTTGGGATCGTAAACAAAATGTAGAAGAAGAAGTTATTGTCTGCCATTGTCAAGCCACAAACATAAAAGGTTTTCAATATTAATTTTAAGTTGGCATAATTCTATTGAAATACCTATTACTTGGTAAACCCTACTGTAAGAGTGAATTTCTTTAAAAATGGGAATATATTCTTATATCTGCCGTAGACTACCCTCTTTAGAGCAATGTGAGACTGAAAAAAACCCGTTTATGTTTCAGAACCTGCTTCCAGAATCTACTATCATCATGGTAGAATTAAGAAGGTAAAGTCATGCAATCATATTTTTACAATTTTTTTTTCCAAATTATTCATTTGACAACATCTCATTGTCAAAATATATATTTTTATAAATCCATTGTTTACACACAAATCAGAGATGGGAGACTGTTTCCTATGCAGTGAAATTTGACAATTTAAATTACAGAAAATGCAGAGATGAGTATGCTTATTTGAAATGATTTTATCTTCTTCTAAAGGGAAAATCGGTTATCGAAGTAAAAAACTTTTACATTCTTGTAGTTCTGGAACAGCCCAAAAATAAATTTCCATTACTTAGTGAATATCTTTGAACTTTTCCGGTTTTCCGTTTTTTTTGGGATATGCATTCACAGGGTGAGAAAAAAACTCCAACAGCATCAAATTTTTGGAATAAGTTTAGATTTGTTCGAATTGGTCAACTTTGGCACGAATTATGGCCTTCAAGCTGGAAATGTGCACCTTCGGTTGGCCACCAGAACTCAAGCGGCGGCCATGGTGTGGGCCGTCATAACAGCCGATGGTCGCTCTCCGCTCGTATTAATCGACCGTGGCATTAGAATAAATGACGAATATTATCGCGAAAATATTCTGGAGGGTGTATTTAAGCCTTGGGCACGCCAACATATGCAATTTTTTTCGATATCATAAAGGAAAAATCGGTTATCATAGTAAAAATTTTACATTCTTGCTCTCGTTCTGGAATAGACCAACGATCATTTTGTTTTTTGTTTGCAAAACCAAATTCGTCAGTTCACAACTATCGCGGCCAAGCAAAGCAACTCTTAAGCTCTTTTAAGTATATTTTCTTTCTGTTTGCGGTGTAAGTTCTTGCACTTTTTGGAATTTCAATGGCTTTACCCCGAGCTCATTTTTCAATATTTGCCGAATGGAATATTGCAATATGTTTTGCTCACGAGCCATTTTTCGGCCACCGCGACGCGGTTTCGATCAAGTCGCTTCTTTACTTTTGCGAACCATTTCTGCTGATGTTGCTGTTCTGTTCTTCCGTCCACTTCTTTGACGTCGGGCTACGCTACCAGTATCACGGTAACGAGCAATGGTACAAGACACAAAAGATTTATTCACATTTAAATGCTGGAGAGCTCTAACGATAGCCACCCGGGGTTCTTCCAGCCAAATATAAAGAAATCACACTATCACGCTTAAATTCCCTCACCAAACTTATCACCCGAAATGCCTTTGTACGCTTGTAAACTGTATAATGAGCTGTCACTGGAATTATTTTAAAAGCTTGCGGTGGAGTGGTTTAGAAATGACAGCAGTCTAAAGTTGCTTGCAGTTTTTTCATCTCACCCTGTATATGTATCTATTAATATGCATGTGCCTTAGAAAAAAAATGACACATTTTATTTAGGGTATTTTAATTATGTGGCTAGGGTGTGATTGTTATGACACATTCAATTATGTGTGTTGTGACATTTTTGCCATACTTCAGAGTAGAGAAGACAAACACTACAGTGGGCCAAAGTGGTGGTGGTGATGTTCAGAAAGAATTTTAACCTAAAAGTCATTATTCAGTGAAATTGTCCATGATTTTGATCTCAAGATAACAAAATGTTGGAACGCTTTTTAATATTTTTTTAGATATGTGCTTTATTCTTGCCAGAAAACTTTCAAGGTTTTACACAAAACCCTTATCACTTTTTATTTTTTATTTACTTATTTTTTTTTGTCGAAAACAAACATTAAGAGCATTGACATTAAGAACATTCCGTTTTCTTGGTCACCATGGGTAAAAATGCCAGTGTACTTCGCGTTTGTTATATCATAATCCATATTACTGTGAGTCACTGTAAACGACAGATGCCAGCATAATTCAGGCCATGAATACCTTGTGTGTGTGGTGTCACTAAATACAATTTTCATTTTTAAAAATAATTCTCATTCTAAAATAAATTCTTTGTTTTTTTTTTTTTGAAAAAAGGAAAATGATTGCTTTCGCATCTGCTGAACTAGTTGGTATAACAAACTTAATGGTGTGAATAGCTTTGTTTAACAGCATTGTTTGTGTGTCTCTCTTTCTCTTTACTCTAACATTACAATGAATTACTCTCAATTGTACTTGTACTCACATTTAAGAAGAAGAAAGAAAAAAAAACAAAAATAATAGACGAATGTCCTCCTTTTGTTGTTGTGGACTTTTTTACACAGCTTTTTGTCGTCGTTTTTTTCTTTGTTGCAGTTTTTTTTTGTATATTTGTGTTGTTGTTGTTTTTGCTGTCGTGTAAAAGTATTGAATGTTACAGCCATTCACATACGACGACAATCTTATTGCACTTGTTTGTGTGTATTTGAAAATAAAAAAAAATTACCAAAAAGTTTCAATTGTAAGCTTCACTGTGTGTAGCCGTTGTTTTTTTTTTTCTTTTTCGGTATTTTGTTACGGCGATAGACGGCAGAATGTTGTTCATGGGGTGTATATTGGGAGGTTAATATTGCACTTGTTTTCGTTTTCTTCTGTTATTCTTGTTATTGTGTTAATATATGCGATTTCTACAGTTCTCACAGATTATAGCCATTTTTTTCTTCAAGTTTTTTTTTTCATGACTTTAGTTTCTTTCACATTTTAATGTGTTTTTTTCTTTTTCTTTAACACCGAAAAAATTGCAATTTTGCTTATGTTTCCTTTGAACTCTTCACATTTTTATTGTTGTTTTTGTTTGTTTTTTTTTTCTAGTAAATAAGTTTATAGATATCATCTAACAAATTGTAGATTAGTTTTGAAAGAATTTGGGCGAAAAACGCAACCGTATGCTTGCTTGTAAGGCACAAAACAGATTATAAATTACGTCGCTGCCGTCAATCGCGCAAATCGTCAACAAAACAAACCCAAAAAAAAAAAACAACAAAAACGGCAATAAATAACAAAAACAAAAATCGCGCATCACATCATCATGTGTCATTTACTGTTGCCAGAGAGAGAGAGAGTGTGTCAGGTGTTGTCAATGCATCCAAGTCATTAAATCGCCAATTTGAAAAAAGCGTTGATAATCGTTTCATTTACGCGTTCTAAGGAAATAACCCAGTTAAAAATAATTGGAAGTTGTGCAATTGTGACTAATGATTTCACTGCATATTTTGATGATAACAATTAAAACTAATGTTATATTATATTTTAGACAAAAAATTAACAAAAAGTAATAATTTATTGCAAATTAATTACAAAGATTCAATAAATTATCATCGTCAGTTTCTTTGGAAAGTGAGGCTCACTTGTTATCGGAAGTAAAATTTTTTAAGAATCATCATCATAAAAAAATTATAATCAGCTGGTAGCTCTACCTTACTTTTTTATTGTACCATGGTTAAAATATTTTTTTAATACATTTTTAAATATGGAAAGAAATATTTTGTAATTTTCACGTCTTTTAGAGGGTATACAAACCATGGAAGAATATAAAAACTTAAATATTAGCCCCATAAGTCATGCAAGGCTTGATTATGGAATGGTTGAAATTTTTTTCAAAGTATTATTTTGCGTCATATCGTCAATATCGCGGCCGAATTTCAGTCGAACTGGCTTTACAAAACAAGATGTCGTCTGAGATACGCAATTTGAGGACTACACAAGAACCTAATGTTTCACTAAGATTTTTTTTATATAGGGTGAGATAAAAAACCGCAACCAACTTCAAACTGCTGTCATTTCTAAGCCAGTGACAGCACATTATATTGTTTACAAGCGTACAAAAGCATTTTGGTGAGAATTTTCCAGAAAAAAAGTTATTCGTGATGGAATTTAAGCGTGATAGTGTGATTTTTTATACTTGGCTGGAAAACCACAAGTGGCTATCGTTAGAGCACTCCAGCATTTAATTGAGAATAAATCTTTTGTGTTTCGTACCATCGCTCTTTACCGTGATACTGGTAGCGTAGCCCGACTACGTCAAAGAAGTGGACGGAAGAAAACAGCAACATCAGCAGAAATGGTTCGAAAAGTAAAAAAAAAAAACGACTTGATCGAAACCCGCGTCGCAGTGGCCTAATAATGGCTCCTGAGCTGAATATTGCGATATATATTTCATTCGGCAAATATTAAAAAATGAGCTCGGGGTAAAGCCATTGAAATTACAAAAAATGCAAGAACTTACACCGCAACAGAAAGAAAATAGACTCAGAAAAGCTAAAGAGTTGCTTCGCATGGCCGAAGAAAGTGGTGAACTGCCGAATTTGGTTTTCTCCGATGAGAAAATATTCGTTGTCCAGCAGTTTGTAAACAAACAAAATGATTGTGTTTACTTGCCAAAGAGGTCAGCTGAAAATGTGCACCTTCGGTTGGCTACCAGAACTCAAGCGCCGGCCATGGTGATGGTGTGGGCCGCCATTACAGCCGATGGTCGCTCCCCGCTCGTGGCATCAGAATAAATGCTGAATATTATCGCGAAAATATTCTGGAGAGTGTATTAAAGCCTTGAGCTCGCAAACATTTTGGCCGCAGACTTTGGACATTCCAACAGGACTCAACACCATAATCGCACTCAGCACGCGCCACCCAAGAATGCTTACAAAATGAGGTTCCTCGCTTCATTTCCAGCGCACAATAGACACCAAAAACTCCGGATACCAATCCGTTGGACTATTGTCTCTGAAGTATTTTGGAAAGCAAGGTTGACGCTAAAAAATACCAAAGTGTCGATCACCTCAAGCAAGCTCTTCGCCGGCAATTGGCCAAAATACCGCAGAGCAACATTCGGGCAGCGTGTGATGGTTTCATTGGCCGTTTGAAGGCCATAATTCGTGCCAAAGGTGACCGATTCAAACAAATCTAAACTTATTCTAAAAATTTGATGCTATTTCCGACATGTTTTGCTTTCATTCAATAAAATTTTTAAAAATATGTAAAAATTATGGCGTTTGATTTTGTGGTTTTTTCATCACACCATGTACGTCAAATAAATCCTCACAAAGGAGGTTAACCCGGCAAAAAGCTATAATGTTAACATATATAATCCCGTTGTCGTAGAGGAAACCAACCAAAATGGCTGTCAATGGCACACTCATGGTAGAAGAATATAGGTGAACGCATCGACCATGGCAGAAGAATACAAGTAGATGCATCAACGCTTGGGACCATTGATATGTCAAAAAATTTTAAACGTTTTTTAAATATAAGTAGATTTTTATATGTTTTCTTATACTACGTCATTCGGAAGCTATTATAATTCGCATTTTTCAACAATTATTACAAATTTAAACAATTTTTCATTCAACATTTTCAATTCCAAAATTGGTTTGACAGTTCATTGTCCCAGCAGCTGTGTCGACGCGTCTACCTATATTCTTCTACCATGGCATCGACACAGCTGCTGGGACAATGAACTGTCAAACCAATTTTGAAATTGAAAATGTTGAATGAAAAATTATTTTAATTTGTAAAAATTGTTGAAAAACGCGAATCATAATAACCTCCGAATGACGTCGTATAAGAAAACTTATAAAAGTCTACTTATATTTGAAAAAACGTTTAAATTTTTTTTGACATATCAATGCCCCCAATCTTTGATGCATCTACCTGTATTCTTCTACCATGGTATGTGACATAAGGCTGGAAATACATAAAGAGCATATTTGGCTAGCTTAAGTCATCGGCTGGCTTCTTCGTAGATGAACAAAGTAGTTTTAGGTTGACTTAGTTCGATTTTGGCCCTGGCTCCTTTGTTCATTTCCGAAGAAGCCAGTCGATGACTTAAGCCAGCCAAATATGCTCTTTATGTATTTCCAGCTTAACTTTTATTATTTGGAATTCATTTATTGAATAATAGTTATGTCTTAAAAATTACAATTTAATGTTAAAGAATACTTGTTTACTCAAAGCCAGTCACAAATGGAAAAGGTCGAGGATTATGAAATGTCAGCAAACGTCAATTGACATTTTTTTAGGGTTGCCATCATTCACTATATTACAGTATGTATTTATTGTTTTGAAAAAAAAAACTAATGAAAATGAAAACAAAATATTTTCAAAACCAATGATTAGGAGACACGTAGAATTCGGCACGGGCATTAAAGCTATTAACCAGTTTAGCCATGAAATTTAAAGATTGAACAGTTTGGATCATATTTTTGAGCGAATATCCAGGCATTTCACGCTATTTAACTCATTTCAAAAATGAGGAAAATATGAAAAAAAATGAAAACAACTTACTGCATATAATTTTGAATGAGTCTGACAGGAAGCGGGCATAGCCTCAGGGCTGTTTTTCTCTAGTTTAATGAAGCTGTTCTATCTCCTTATTGTATCATGGTTAAATCTGTTTTTTTTTTTTTTAATTTGCAGAAACACCTAGTTCTTGTGCCACAATACAGATTTTAGCCATTTAGTACGATTACCAACTTCTGATACATACCAAGGTTTAATTCTTGTTCTACACATTGTGAAATAAACAAACATGGTAGAATTAATAAGGTAAAGTCATGCAATCATATGTTTACTATTTTTTTTTTCAAAATTATTTATTTGACATCTCATTGTCAAAATTTATTTTTATAAATCTATTGTATACACAGAAATCAGAGATGGGAACCTGTTTTTTATTCAGTGAAAATTAACAAGGTAAATTACAAAATATTCAGAGATGGGAATACCTATTTGCAATGACTTTACCTTCTTAATTTTATCATGTAAATATATACAACAAGAATCCATCTATTCTGGACTTATTTGTTTTCTTCACTTTCAGCATTTTTTTCAAGGCAATAAATGCTAACAATTTCCAACACTAGTGATAAATTAGGAACAATTGTTTTTGAAATACGCAAACATTGACAAAGTTCTTTACTTTTACAATTAATGGAGAACTCAATCATCTTGTCCTTTGTAAATGACAAATGTTGATAGATTGCGTTTAAAGAAATTAATAGCACTTGACAACACTTTGTTTGTTTTTTATTCAACAATGGACAAACACTAAATTGAGATGAGAGAGTTTCATTCTCAACGATTCATTGTTTCGGCAAGAACAAAACAAATCGAACAAAAGAGAGTGGAAAGTATACAAATTTTTTATTCTTTTTTTGATATTTAATGTGGCGTTTCCACTGCACTTGATTCGCTCTCTATTCGTTGTTTGACCCTTAACTATGAAAAAACTACATTATTCTTCACACAAAATTTCCTGAGCGAACACTCATATTTGTACGTTGTTCAAATCAAATCACTCTCAGAACAACGAAAAAATATGTCCCATCCCTAACAAATGAGAGCATTTATCGAAAAAATAAATTATGACATTTAAAAATTAAATATAGAGAAATTTAATGAAATTTTAAAAATTTTTGGGAAGACTTAAAATTATGAATGAAAACTACAATGTTGAATGGCGTATGTACATTCAAACGAAAGTACATTTTGTTTTCTCTCTCATTCGAGGTACGCATTTTATCCACAAGTTGAAATTTCCACAGAAAACTGCAAACAAAACAGGCAATATTTTCAAAAACTTTGTATCGGCAGAAAAAATGTTTGACAAGTGTCTCTCCAGCAAAATTTAAAAATAGAAAAATACAAAAATATGTTCAAAATGTCAACATTTACACAAAAAGTTGAAAACGTGAATGAAAATTATAAAATTAATGATATAATAAATATTTGGGAGAAAAACAATCATTTCTTCTATTCATATTAGTAAGAATTTCATGTATTTTCGTATAAATTCCCATTAAAATCAACAAACAATATTTTTGAAAAAAGGAATTATTTTACTATGAATTACGCATCGTGCCGTATGAACGGGTTAATTCGTGTACATAATTCTGAGAACGAACAACGTTGTTCGGTTTCCAATGGAAACATGCTATAAGGTGTTGTTGACAGGATATTTCTTGTTTTTTTTTAGTATTGAGATAGGTAGGTGCCTACTTACAAAATTGTGTACATTTCTTGTGAAATGTCAACTCTCAGAGTACTCTCTTTACCTGTCTCTGAGACAATGTCAAAATGACATTCATGAACACGGGGTGATTGTAGTTTCAGAAAGTACATCAATGGAAATATACAGGGTGAGATAAAATACTGCAATAAAGTCAAACGCCATAATTTTTACTTTTTTTTAAATTTATTGAATTAAAGAAAAAAAAAAAACGTCAGATATAGCATCAAATTTTAGAATAAGTTTCGATTTGTACGAATTGGTCACCTTTGGCACGAATTATGGCCTTCAAACGGCCAATGAAACCGTCACACACTGCCCGAATGTTGCTCTGCGGTATTTTGCATTCGACACTTTGGTGTCTTTTAGTGCCAAACTTGCTTTCCAAAATACTCCAGATACAATAGTCCAACGGATTGGTATCCGGAGATCTTGGTGGCCATTGTGTGGTGGAAATGAAGCGAGGAACCTTCTTTTGTAACCATTCTTGGGTGGTGCGTGCTGAGTCCTGTTGGAATGCCCAAGGTCTGCGGCCAAAATGTTTGCGTACCCAAGGCTTTAATACACCCTCCAGAATATTTCCGCAATAACATTCGGCATTTATTCTGGTGCCACGGTCAATTAATACGAGCGAAGAGCTACCATCTGCTGTTATGACAGCCCACACCATCACCATGGCCGGCACTTGGGTTCTGGTGGCCAACCAAAGGTGCACATTTTCAGCTGACCTCTTTGGAAAGCAAACACGATAATTTTGTTTGTTTACAAACTGCTGGACAACGAAACCAAAATCGGCAGTTCACCACTTTCGCGGCCAAGCGAAGCAACTCTTTAGCTCTTTTCAGTCTATTTTCTTTCTGTTGCGGTGTAAGTTCTTGCACTTTTTCGAATTTCAATAGCTTACCCCGAGCACATTTTTCAATATTTGTTGAATGGAATATTCCGATATGTTCAATTCCCGAGCCATTTTCGGCCACTGCGATGCGGGTTTCGAACAAGTCGCTTCTTTACTTTTCGAAACATTTCTGCTAATGTTGTTGTTTTCTTCCGTCCACTTCCTTGACGTCGTCGGGCTACGTATCACGGTAACGAGCGATGTTACAAGACACAAAAAGATTTATTCACATTTAAATGCTGGAGTGCTCTAAGAACAGCCACTTGTGGTTTTCCTGTCAAATATAAAGAAATCACGCTTGAATTCCATCACGAATAACTTTTTTGCCTGGAAAATTCTCGCCAAAATGCTTTTGTACGCTTGTAAACAATATAATGAGCTGTCACTGGAATAATTTTAACAGCTGTCGGACGAGTGGCTTAGAAATGACAGCAGTCTGAAATTGTTTGCAGTTTTTTCATCTCACCCTGTTGATGATATTTTTTTAAAACAAAAATATAATCGAAATTCGCTTTAAAATTATTTTATAGAAACAATAGTTGAAAATTATTAGTACATCTCTAGTTTTTTGGTGTTTTACTCGTACTTGCCCCTCGAAGATTCTAAGATGTAAATCAAAATTTTCTATTCAAATCCTCTTCACTCTCTTTTCAATAGAAAAGTTCGACGATAACAAAATTTTCCAAAGAAAATTGTGTTTGATAACAACTTTTTATTTGGGCAAGAGACATGGTAGAAGAATACAGGTAGATGCATCAACGCTTGGGAACATTGATATGTGAAAAAATGTTAAATGTTTTTTCAAATATAAGTAGATTTTATATGTTTTCTTATACGACGTCATTCGGAGGTTATTATAATTCGTGTTTTTCAACAATTTTTACAATTTTAACACTGTATCTGTATTCCCTAAAACACTGTATCTTGCTTTGTTATAAACACTAGATTTCGTGTTTTTGTTGTTTTTTTTCGGCAAAACAATTCCAGTCATATGAGTTACGGCGTAACTCTGAAACACGTTGTTTTTATTTTCTCCATTCCCTTTTACCTCAAAATTCTCAAAGCAAAAGAGTGCACATTGCCGTTTTCTGAGAGAAGAGTTATGTATGTCACTCTCACTCTCTTTTTAGGGGATAAATTACATGCGAATGAATCTTTTTCAAACCAAAGAAATAAAAATATGGGACATCATCCATAGATTTGTTTGTTCTGCGTAGATATTTTAATTTCAAAACAATCATTGTGAGAGTGTCACTATTTGTTTTGTTTTGGTTGTTTATGAGCTGCCTCATAAAGGCTGAGTGTGGTCAATTAATTTGGTCCGAGAGAGAGGGAGAGAAGAAAAACGCAGTTGTTGAGTGTGTTAGTATTTTTTATTCTAAAATCATGTTAGGTTCATAGGTATTTATATATTTAACTCTATTTTGAGCTTCTCGCTAACGAAAATATTTTAATAACACTTCGAATACATTAATATATACATAATTCATTAAAAAAAACTCCATTTGCATTAATGTATTTAAGATATCCCAAATTGTTCATTTGCAAATAAACTGAGATTAATTTACTCGTCATGTCATGTTGGGGCATGGTAGAAAAATACAGGTAGATGCATCAACGCTTGAGAACCTTGATATGTCAAAAAATTTTAATGTTTCTTCAAAAATAAGTAGATTTGTATATGTTTTCCTATACGACGCGAATCAGAGGTTGTTATGCATTTTTTAACAATGTTCACAAATTTGAACCATTTTTCATTCAAAAATTTCAATTCCAAAATAGGTTTGACAGTTTATTATGCTAGCAGCTGTGTCGACGAGACTACCTGTATTCTTCTACTATGGTAACAACGTTTTCGACAGGAATTGTGATGGAAATGGTAATGGTCTGTTCTAGAACTTCCAGTTTTTCCCTTTATGATATTCGCAGAAAGTAAAGAAACGACTTGATCGAAACCTAAGTCGCAGTGGCCGAAAAATGGCTCATGAGCTGATATATCGCAATATTCCATTCGGCAAATATTGAAAACTAAGCTCGGGGTAAAGCCATTGAAATTCCAAAAAGTGCAAGAACTTACACCGCAACTGAAAGAAAATAGACTCAAAAGAGCTTGGCCGAAAGTGGTGAAATGCCGAACTTGGTTTTCTCCGATGGAAAAAAATCGTTGTCCGCTCGTGGCATCAGAATAAATGCCGAATGTTATCGCGAAAATATTCTGGAGGGTGTATTAAAGCCTTGGGTACACAAACATTTTGGCCGCAGACCTTTGACATTCCAACAGGATTCAGCACCATCGCACTCAGCACGCGCCACCCAATGGAATAGTTAAAAATGAGGTTCCTCGCTTCATTTCCAGCGCACAATGGCCACCAAAATCTCCGAATACCAATCCGTTGCACTGTTTTGTCAGGAGTATTTTGAAAAGCAAGGTTGGCACTAAAAAATTCCCAAGTGTCGATCACCTCAAGCAAGCGCTTCGCCGAGAATGGGCCAAAATGCCGCAGACCAGCATTCGGTCAGCGTGTGACGGTTTCATTGGCCGTTTGAAGGCCATAATTCGTGCCAAAGGTGTTCAATTCGAACAGATGTAAACTTATTCAAAATTTTCCGACATTTCTTGCTTTCATTCAATAAAATTTAAAAAAAAATAAAAAAAAATTATGGCGTTTGACTTTGTTGCATTTTTGTTTTATCTCACCCTGTATGTAAAACTCCTTCCGTCTGATAAAGTTTTCAGAGCATTGCAATCAGTTGTGCAATTCTCTAAAGTTGTTATTAGGCGATAAAAGTTTTACATATGTAGTGTCAAATTTTCGATATGTAGAAGTTGCACACATCGTTTGATACATGGACGATATTTCAGTTGTAAAAACATGAGTAAAGTGCATATGTACTTTTTCGATCACAGCAAGCCCTGTTTCCGTCAAAAGTGTTGTTTCTTTGTTGCGTAAAAGTTAAATTTGCGCTAAAAAGTCATGCCTAAAGTAGTATACACGGTAGAAGAACACAGGTAGACGCATCGACACATATTATGGGACAATGAACTGTCAAACCAATTTTGGAATTGAAAATTATGAATGAAAAATTATTCAAATTTGTAAAAATTTTTCAAAAACGCATATTATAATAACATCTGATTAACCTCGTATATGAAAACATATAAAAATCTACTTATATTTGAAAATGTTCCCGAGCGTTGATGCATCTACCTATATTTGTTGACCATGGTATTATACTTTTTTTATAAAACAATTTAACCAAAAGAAGTAAAAAAAACATATGCAAAATGGCTATTTTGACATACACATGGAAATACGCATGGATAATAAAAGTGACAGCACATATGTAAACGCCAAGTTTGTGAAATCTCTCTCCTCTCGCGTCAAATCATAAAAAATATGAAATGTTGATACAAACCTATTTATTTACATTGTGCCCATCACTTTTTGGGGGCGGGTTCGAAATAATCGATACATATTTGTTAATCAATAAAACAAATAGACAATTAAGTGTGAAGTTGTTGTTAGCATTTGCAATTAGTGTGGTGTAAATGAAACTGCTTAGAAATGGGTTTAATTTTGTTGGTAAACACAATTTGGTGGGCCAACTTACCAATTTCGGAATATGGAAAACTTCCCGGTTATGTTTCGGCAAATGAATGGATAAAAAAAGTATTATTTTACACACAAAAGTCATCAGCATTACAAAATATTCATAGATACCATGAAGTAATGCATAAATAAACATTCAATTCTGGCAAGTTATATATTCTGTACGGCTTTCCAAATTAAACGCATTAATATACATACATACATAAAAAAGTACTCCAACTTAAACGAGATCATATCACACGTGTATGTTAATTTCCCCCGAAGGTTGTCTTCTCAATTTAATGGATGGCCGCCAAAACGGAAGGGATGGCGCTGACCACTAACATGAAATTCAAATATTCTCAATTGGTTGTTGTTATTTTATTGATTTTTTTGACAACAGTAGTTTTTCTAAAGTAAAAAAAATGTTCAAATATTCTCAGTATTTAAGGTGCAAGTACATAAAAAGCTTGAAGTCATGGCTAGGCATATTAATGTCAAATTATAATGGAAAACGACGGCAGGATTTAAGTGCGGCTCTGTAATCCCTTTATGAAATGTCACAAAAAATGCCTAGTCATGACTTCAAGCTTCTCATAGAAGAATGCAGGTAGTCGTATCAACGTTTGGGAACATTGATATGTCAATTTGTTTAAGAGTTTCTTTTCTAAAATAAATAATTTTATATGTTTTCTTATACGACGCCAATTCAAAGGTGAGCATACATAAAACGCTTTCCTCGCTGACTTAAGTCATTGGCTGGCCCATGGCCCAATTATAAAGTCCTCTTTGTCAAAATTCATGCTTAAGGTGAAAATAAATATTTTCGCCTTGACAGAAGAATTTTGTGGCGAATATGTTTGCAGCTCTGCTGCACCGTAGAAGGATACAGGTAGATGTATCAATGCTTGGGAACATTGATATGTAAAAAAATTAAAATGTTTTTTTTTTTTCTTCAAAAAAAAAAACATTTTTATAAGTTATGTTATACGACACCAATCGGAGGTTGTTATGATATGCATTTTTCAACAATTTTTGAAAAATTTGAATAATTTTTCATTTAAAATTGGTTTGACATTTCATTGTTCCAGCAGCTTTGTGATGCCGCTACCTGTATTCGTCTACCATGGTTTTGAAGCTGGTTTTGGTTGCAGCGAACTCAAAATTTAATTGGCAGATCGTTTGGTAATCAGCTGAGCTGGAAGGGGGACCTTAAGGCGGGAATACATAAAGCGCTTATCTGGCTGGCTTCTTCGGAAATGAACAATGGAGCCTAGGGCAAAAATCGAACTAAGTCAACCTAATACTTCTTTGTTCATCTACGAAGAAGCCAGCCGGTGACTTAAGCCAGTCAAATATGCGCTTTATGTATTTCCACCCTTATACTTGGATCATGGGCTGGCCTCTTCGTAGAGGCACAAAGAGTTTTAGGTTGACTTAGTTCGATTTTGGCCCTATGCTCCTTTGTTCTTTTCCGATGAAGCCAGTCGATGACTTCAGTCACTCAAAAAAGCGTGAGCTGTGTCGATGCGACTACCTATATTCTTCTACCATGCTGCAATCCGATTACCATATATAGGGTGAGATAAAAAAAAACAGCAACAATGTCATAATTTTGACATTTTTTTAATTTTATTGAATGAAAGCAAGAAATATCGGAAATAGCATCAAATTTTAGAACAAGTTTGGATTTGTAGGAATTGGTCGCCTTTGGCACGAAGCAACTCTTTATCTCTTTTGAGTCTATTTTCTTTCTGTTGCGGTGTAAGTTCTTGCGCTTTTTGGAATTTCAATGGCTTTATTATCCCGAGCTCATTTTTCAATATTTGCCGAATGGAATATTGCGATATGTTTAGCTCACGAGCCATTTTCTGCCACTGCGACGCGGGTTTCGATCAAGCAGCTTCTTTACTTTTGGAACCATTTCTGGTGACGTTACTGTTTTCTTCCGTCCACTTCCTTGACGTCGGGCGGCTTCGCTACCAGTATCACGGTAACGAGCGATGGTACGAGTCACACAAGATTTATTCACATTTAAATGCTGGAGTGCTCTAACGATAGCCACTTGTGGCTTTCCAGCCAAATATAAAGAAATCACACTATCACGCTTGAATTCCATCACGAATAACTTTATTCTGGAAAATTCTCAGCTAAATGCTTTTGTACGCTTGTAAACAATATAATGAGCTGGAATAATTTTAACAGCTGTCGGGCGTGTGGCTTTGAAATGACAGCAGTCTGAAGTTGATTGCAGTTTTTTCATCTCACCCTATATATTATCCGTATGTTAATTATTTCACTTGTTCTGTAAACATAATTACATAAATAATGCGCGTTCCTTAAAAATATTAATTCAGTTTTTAGGTTCTGCATATTTAAATGTCTATCTGGTTAACCACGATGATTACTTTGACTATGTAACGTTAAATTTATTGTAATTATTCCATTGTTCAGTAATTTATCTCAAAATCTATGTAAACGCTCTATGAGGACTGAAAAGTCGATTGCAAAATAAACGATTTTTTGTAAGCGTAAGCGATAGTCGATTTATAGATTCCTTTATGAATGAATGGATTTCCAGATCCCTAGTTTGATAAAGAAAATAGGAAAGCGCACACAAGAAACGACCAAAACTAGTGAAAACAATTAAATATTTTCAGATTTAAGAAATTCCACTGTAGAATTTAAAACTACAATAACATCATACCTTAAAAATTATATAGTTTACAAGAAACAAAACATATATATCACAATTATTTCGAATTAAAAGTCAAGGCTTTTTTTATATGTGAAAGGAGAAGAAGAAGCAGCAGCAGTGAGCATTTGGATGGGAAGCAACGCATAAAAGAAACAAAAAATTGCGCGAAAAAACCATAGCAGACACAACAAAAATATGTTTGTACAACAACGTAGGAATCGGCGCGGCGTAAAATGTGTGTGATTTTTCCTAACACATCAAAATAATAATTTGCAGCCTTATTACAAAGGGGGAAAATAACAGTAAAAACAGAAGCCGATAAGAAAAAGAAGCAAAACAAACGCCGTAAAGTTATTGTAGTGTAGTAAAGTGTAGCTGCTGCGACGGTCATAAAGAAAAGCGAAACAAGTTAATTTTTTGCAAAGAAAACTTTCTACAAAGGCGATTTAATTGAGGGCTGCTTTTTGTTGGAAACAGCAGTTTGTAAAATAATTACAATTTTTTTTGGAGAAAATGTCTATAAATATTTACTAAATGCATAACTTTGTATGTTTGCAAAACAATGGTGAGTTAAATTTTATAATTATTATATATTTTTTTGCTTATTTTGTGTTTTCTTTTTTTTTTGTTTTCATTATTAAAGTTTCCATTATTTTCCCTCTTTTGAGGTACAAACGAGGTCAATGTTGATAGAGCGAGAAGCGAGATATTTTCTTTATTTTTCGTCCATTGCTTGGTTAGTCGGTGGGGAATGAGTTCTCCACCTTCTTCTTTGCTATTTTCTTGTTTTTATTTTTGTGACTTTTTTTAATCTGTTGCCCGTTAATGAAAACAAACAAACAAACGCTGTATTGCTTTTATACCCTCCACCATAATGTGGAGGTTATATTAAGTTTGTCATTCCTTTTGTAACACCTCGAAATATACATTTTAGACCCCACAAAGTATATATATTCTGGATCAGCATAAAATTCTATGTCGATTTAGAAATGTCCGTCCGTCTGTGGAAATCACTCTAAATTTTACTCAAATGTATATTATGTTTGCAGGACTTTTGGTATTGAAAATGGGCCATGTAGTTCCACGTTTTGGTATAGCCCCCATGTAAGGGTACCTCCCGATAAACGGTATTTTGACAATTTTAGTGACTTTATTCACCGGAATTGTTTCAAATTTGATATTTAAAGTTCGAAATGGATACTACAGCCTGCTACAGAAAATTGTCTGTGCAGGTCCACGTCTTCTTATAGTCCCCATGTAACGGTACCTCACGATATTCGGTATTTTAATGATTTTAGCGACATTATTCATCGGAATTTTTTAAAATTTGGTATTTGAAGTTCGTAATGAAAACTACAGCCTATTACAGAAAATTTTCTTTGCAGGTCTACGTCTTCGTATAGCCCCCATATAATGGTACCTCACGATATTCGGTATTTTGATGATTTTAGCAACATTATTCATCGGAATTGTTTCAAATTTGGTATTTAAAGTTCGAAATGGATATTACAGCCTAAGACAGAAAATTGTCTGTGCAGGTCCACGTCTTCTTACAGCCCCTATATAACGGTTCCTCCCTATATTTGGTATTTTGACGATTTTAGCGACATTATTCACCGGAATTGTTTCAAATTTGGTATTTGAAGTTCGAAAGGGACACTGCAGCTTAAGACAGAAAATTGTCTGTGCATATATTACCGGAACAACTCTCGGATTTTTAGAGAGGTAAATATTTGCACCCTGATCCCGGAAAAATATTTTTTTCTTGGGGACGGACCCCCATATTCAATCCAAAAGTCCGGGTCTATGACGCAGGTTGAACCCCGGGCCAAAAAAAAAATAAAAAGACCGAGATTTTACTAAACTAGCGTTAAGCCATAATATCTTCCCAAAGGAATTTTTTTAAACCATCTTCAATGTTGAACAATTTTATAATCTTTATCTTAAAAATCGTATTTAAACAATAAAAAAAATTAACAAATTTATGCCAATATTTTATAATTTTTTTACTTTTCTTTTGCTTTATTTTTAGACACTGCCCAAAATTTTCACTTTGACTTCAAAAGAATTTAATAATTTTGATACAATGTCATTTGAATCGTCCGTCAGTCATGTTTTAACATCTAATGCACAGCAAATACCACTCAACACGGAACAGGAAATTGTAAACCACAATACCGCAAATACTTCTATGCCTCGAAATTCGGCTGCACTAAATCAAACAACAATGTTTAACACGACTTCAACAATTGGACAACAGTCCCCACCGGTCTCGGGACACACAGATTTGATGGTGGAGAATGTAATGCCTGGCATATATCTGACAAAAAATTTCATATCATGGAAAAAGGAACAACTTCGGGCTCATGGTTTTACACATGTCATCATTATTGATAAACACATACAGGAACTTTACTATCCAAACCAACAGCTTGAAATTTTCAAACTTTGCCGTAATGATGATACTGCACACGGCAGTAACAGATCGACCTCAAGTGATCTTCATGACGACTACGAACCCAGTCCAAGTGGTGGTGCATTAAATTTTGGCAAAGAGTTTGATGTTATCGATTTGAATTTTGGCGAAAAATCATATCTAACAACCGTGCTACCCAACTGTTATAGGGCGGTTAAGTTTATCAACAAAGCCCTGCAGCGTGGTGGTACCATTTTAGTAATTGACTGTAATGGTGGCGAACAGAAATGTCTAACCATCATTGTTGCCTACTTAATGTATAAACATAATATTAGTTTTAGGTAAGTTGAAGTTTAACCTCAATATCACTGTGTAAAAAATGAAAAATGACCTTTATTTCGATTACAGCAATGCCTTTGCCCGCCTTAAAGAATTTTACAACAAAGCTGATTTGGATCGTTTCTATACTAGCCAGCTATATGAATATGAACCAATTTTACAAGTACAGCGTGCCCAGTCAAGAGGCCATAGCTGTTCCCGCGAATTGCATGCCGCAATTTTAAAACGTAAAAAGTCACATGAAGATTATGCTGCCGATAACAGCCATGCAAATCTCGACCAAGCTTGTTCCATTTCCTCCACATATGCAAATGCCCATTCATTGTTGGATAATTGTAACCCCTTGAATCGTTTCGATAGTACACAAATGGATATGAAGTCGTCCATTGATGGTAATGACATTGCTACAAATCGGCAAGGAAAAAACAAGGCAATCCCAGCATCATCAACTTTTACACAGTTTATGGTTGGCACAAACAGAACAGGTGGTTGGTATAACTGGGATGATTATGCCATGGAGTAATTTAGAAAAAAAAACATTTTTTTTTGCAGCTATAAGTTCAAAACAAACAAAATATTGTTTCAAATTGCAGATACATAGTAAAGGCAAAGATAAAACAATTTAAAAAAAAAATCAGCAAAACTCTGGGTCTACAAATTTGAAAATATCTACAATTTTAGTAAAATGTCGTCGAATTCATATTTTTTCTATGGAAACATAATTTGATAACAAATTTTTCTGTAGAAAAATAATTCGATAACAATTTTTTCTGTAGAAAAATAGTTCGATAAAATTTTTTTCTATAGAAAAATAGTTCGATAACAGTTTTTTCTATAGAAAAATAGTTCGATAACCATTTATTCTATAGAAAAATAGTTCGATAACAATTTTTTCTATAGAAAAATAGTTCGATAGCAATTTTTTCTATAGAAAAATAGTTCAATAACAATTTTTTCAATAGAAAAATAGTTCGATAACATTTTTTTTTGTAGAAAAATAGTTTGATAACAAATTTTTTGTTCGATAACAACATATTTGTACAGAAAAATGATTCGATATCAAATTTTTCTTGGAAAAATTTTTTTTCGAAAAACTATTTTCGATAACAATAATGTCTATAAATAAATTTTTTGTCAAAAACAAGTTTTTCCTAAACAAATGTTTACAACGTTTCAGCAAAGATATTGTTCTGTAGACCCTTGTAATTTCTAATTCTAAAACTACTATAACTATATAAGAAATATTTGTAAATAATTTAAAATTTTATACAATACAAATTTTTCTGTTTTTCTATTTTTCATAGACCCAAAAAAAAGTAACTCGCCTAATTCACATAAATATACAATTTATATACAAAAAAATTCAAACTGAACTGAATATTCTAATGGAATAAAATTAACTTTTCCTAGGAGATAGAATGTTAATGAACGTTTAACACAACTTAAATATTTTTTAAGATTGCAGTTTTAGTGTATAAGTGTTTCTTTAGTTTTAGATTCCTTTCGTCTGTGCTTAGTTTGTTGAACCATTTTTTTTCATAAACATATTATTAATAACTTTCAATTTCATTAAAATCCACAATTTTCTATTGACAAACATTCGCCTCATCTAACCTTAAGTGATTTGATTGTTTATAAGGTAAGCCGCAAGAATTTAAAATGTCAATAATATTACAGATATATATTACATTGTATAATTCGAATATATTTTACATAAAAATATGTGCTATGCAAAAATAAATTGAATTTTCTATATGTTCTATACATTTGTTGTTTATTTTACAAGCTGGAAGTCATATTTATTGTGAGAAGAACAATTGCTCGATAGCCGCTTTTTCAATTTTTTAACCCTTTGTTTTTTTAGGGAAAAATGTCATATGTTCTCTTTAGAAATATATTCGAAAACATTTATTTTTAAAGAAGATGTTCGATAACAAAATTTCCTATAGAAAAGTTTTTGATGACAATTTTTTCTATAGGAAAGTTGTTCGATAACAATTTTTTCTTTAGAAAATTTGTTCGATAACAATTTTTTCTATAGAAAATTTGTTCGATAACAACTTTTTCCATAAGAAAGTTATTCGATAACAATTTTTTCTATAGGAAAGTTGTTCGATATCAACTTTTTCTATAGGAAAGTTGTTCGATATCAACTTTTTCTATAGGAAAGTTGTTCGATAACAACTTTTTCTATAGGAAAGTTGTTCGATAAGAACGTTTTCTACAGGAAAGTTGTTCGATAACAACGTTTTCTATAGAAAAGTTATTCGATAAAAATATTTTTTTAGAAAAGTTGTTCGATAACAACATTATCTACTGAAAAGTTGTTCGATAACAACTTTTTCTATAGAAAAATTGTTCGATAACAACATTTTCTCGATAACAACTTTTCCTATAGAAAAGTTGTTCGATAAATATATTTTTTATAGAAGTATTGTTCGATAACAAAACTTTCTATAGAAAAGTTGTTCGATAACAACATTTTCTATAGAAAAGTTGTTCGATAACAACATTTTCTATAGAAAAGTTGTTCGATAACAACATTTTCTATAGAAAAGTTGTTCGATAACAACATTTTCTATAGAAAAGTTGTTCGATAACAACATTTTCCATAGAAAAGTTGTTCGATAACAACATTTTCTATAGAAAAGTTGTTCGATAACAACATTTTCTATAAAAAAGTTGTTCGATAACAACATTTTCCATAGAAAAGTTGTTCGATAACAACATTTTCCATAGAAAAGTTGTTCGATAACAACATTTTCTATAGAAAAGTTGTTCGATAACAACATTTTCTATAAAAAAGTTGTTCGATAACAACATTTTCCATAGAAAAGTAGTTCGATAACAAGTTTTTCTATCGAAAATTTGTTCGATAATAACTTTTTCTATAGAAAAGTTATTCGATAACAACTTTTTCTATAGAAAAGTTATTCGATAACAACTTTTTCTACAGAAAAGTTATTCGATAACAACTTTTTCTATAGAAAAGTTGTTCGATAACAACTTTTTCTATAGAAAAGTTGTTCGATAACAACTTTTCCTATAGAAAAGTTGATCGATAACAACATTTTCTATTGAAATGTGTTTCGATAACAACGTTTTCTATTGAAAAGTTGTTCGATAACAATTTTTTCTGTAGTAAAATTGTTCGATAACAACTGTTTCTATAGAAAAGTTGTTCGATAGCAAATTTTTCTGTAGAAATGCTGTTCGATAATAACCTTTTCTATAGAAAATTTGTACGATAACAACTTTTTCTATAGTAAATTTGTTATCGAAGGACTTTTCTATAGATAATTTTGTTATCGAACAACATTTCTATCAATAATTTTGTTATCGAACAACTTTTCTACAGAATAAGTTGTTATCGAACTACTTTTCTATAGGAAAAGTTGTTATCGAACAACAAATTTTTCTATAGAGAAGATGTTCGATGACAAATTTTTCAATGCAAAATCTTTCGATCATAACTTTTTCAATGGAAAAATCATTCGATTACAACTTTTTCCTTTGTAAACTTATTCGATGACAGCCTCTTTTGATAGAAAAGTCGTTCGATAAAAAATGTTTCTATAGAAAAGTTGTTAGATAGTTCAGTGTACAATGGTTTTGCTCACGCTTTTGTAACAAGAAAAATCCGTATATATTATTTATAAAACATAAAACATTTATTTTCTTTTTTCATTAAAAATAATAATGTAGATTTGAGAATTCTTTTTTTTTTTTTTGGTTTTGTATAATACTCCTTGAAGTCAGGATTTATTGAATTTTGGCGGGAATTTCTACACATACAATGTCCTCATTATTTTGATCTTTCAATTCCCATTTGACCATAACATTAACCTTGGGATAGGCTTTCAAGACGGGCAAACTGGCTGTGTATTCATAGGTTTCACCCTTATCCAATGGGCACTTGAGGCCACTATCAACACAGGCATCAGGATTTTGTAAATGGAATGGCATTTCAACACCCATCACCTTGCCATGCACCACTGTTTGGATTGCCTTGACATCTTCAGCTAAAAACAAAATAATTAATGTTTTTTTCTCTTTATCGTAGGTTCATGATCACACTCTGCTTACCCAACGAAAAGTCAATGGTAATGGACACCGTCGAATTGCGTTTCAATATACATTCATTTTTTGTTGTATCACAATCGGAGACCGAGACTTTTGTAAATTTGCCCGTTTTGGAGCCTATAAAAGAGGAGAAAAAAGAAAAGGAAAACATCAATTAAGCTTTTATGCACGTATATACTTATGTGTGTGTACATAAATAAGAAAAACTAGCGGCCCTCAACGATAGCAAAGATGTTTACAATTACTCACAAAAGAAAAAAAAAGGGATCATGTTTTTCTAGAACAAGATTACGTGATATTTTTAAGAAAATATTAATTGTTTAATTAAAGCTTGTTCAATTATGTGATTAACAGTTCTGTTTTTTGTGGGTTCTTGTTACTGCATACACAAGTGATTCATATAACCTATAGAGGGTTTATGTTTTGATTTTCACCTCTCTCTTCTCTTTTCATATGAGAATCACAGTTTGGTTTTTGTTTCAACAGTTTCTTCAAATTTAATATATTTGTCTTAAAGGATAAATTTTATATTTTTTTATTACTTGTGATCAACGCCTTAAACTTTAAGGCTTAAAGTAAAATTAGATATGGAATATATCTCCTCTTGCAACCACCTACCTACCTACAACGAATAAATCTGGAGAGTTTTAACTCATTTAAAAAAAATGCGAAAACAAGAAAACTTCATTGAACTTCAAATTTCTTTAAAATTTTTATCTTAATGTATTTTTATTATTATTAACAGATTTCTGTTGGCCAGCGTAATATGGTATTATTGATTATTGATGAACTTAAATGATTATGGCCCGGTTCACAACGTCTAAGAGATTAAGGTAAAAAACTATTATTTATAATGAACCCATTAAAAAAATTGTAATAAAATATTTGCTCTGTTCCAGAACCTGCAAGAATCAACAATTTTTGGATTTTTTTACGATATCATAAAGGGAAAATCGCCTATCATAGTAAAATGTTATATAATTTGTAGTTTTGAAACAGCTTAATTATAGTTTCAGGTTTCTGTTGCTTGATGACCTCTCGGGAAATTTGATGTGAAACATTTCTTCCATTCACCTAAAATGAAGAATTCTTAAACATTTTGGCTCAATTCGGAAACACTAAAAACAATAAACTAAAATGTTCTTTCGATGAAAAAACTACTATCAACTTCAGACTGCTGTCATTTCTAAGCCTCGTCGTCCGACAGCTGTTAAAATTATTCCAGTGACAGCTCATTATATTGTTTACAAGCGCACAAAAGCATTTTGTTGATAAGTTTCCACAAAAAAAGTTATTCGTAATGGAATTCAAGCGTGATAGTGTGATTTCTTTATATTTGGCTGGAAAACCACAAGGGGCTATCGTTAGATAACTCCAGCATTTAAACGTGAATAAATCTTTTGTGTCTCGTACCATCGTTCGTTACCGTGGTACTGGAAGCGTAGCCCGACGTCAAGGAAGTGGATGGAAGAAAACAGCAACATCAGCAGAAATGGTTCGCAGAAAGTAAAGAAGCGACTTGATTAAAACCCGCATTGTTGTGGCCGAAAAATGGCTCGCGAGCTGAACATATCGCAATATTCCATTCCGGCAAATTTTGAAAAATGAGCTCGCCATTGAAATTCAAAAGTGCAAGAACTTATACCGCAACAGAAAGAAAATAGTCTCAAAAGAGCTAAAGAGTTGCTTCGCTTGGCCGTGAACTGCTGAATCTGGTTTTCTCCGTTGAGAAAACATTCGTTGTCCAGCAGTTTGTAAACAAACAAATTGATCGTGTTTTTGCACAAAGAGGTCAGCTGAAAGTGTTCACCTTCGTTTGGCCACCAGAATAACTCAAGCGCCGGCCATGTAGGCCGCCATAAGAGCCGATGGTCCCTCTCCGCTTTTATTAATCGACCGTGGCATTAGAATAAATGCCGAATATTATCGCGAAAATATTCTGGAGGGTGTATTAAAGCCTTGGGCAGGCAAACATTTTGGCCGCAGACCTTGGACATTCCAACAGGCATCAGCACCATCATCGCACTCAGCACGCGCCACCCAAGAATGTTTACAAAATGAAGTTCCTTGCTTCATTTCCAGCGCACAATGGCCACCAAAATCTCCGGATACCAATACGTTGGACTATTGTGTCTGGAGTATTTTAGAAAGCAAGGTTGGCACTAAATAAAAATACCAAAGTGTCGATCGATCACCTCAAGCAAGCGCTTCGCCAGGAATGTGCCGAAATGCCGCAGAGCAACATGCGGGCAGCGTGTGACGATTTCATTGGCTGTTTGAAGGGCATAATTCGTGCCAATGGTGAACAATTCGAACAGATCTAAACTTATTCTAAAATTTGATGCTATTTCCGGCATTTTTTGCTTTCATTCAATAAAATTAAAAATAAAAAAATTAAAAAATTATGACGTTTGACTTTGTTGCATTTTTTTATCTCACCCTGCATTTTGTAATAAAGTTATTTTGTGTGTCTGGATACCCTAAAATTTGTAACAATGGTTACAAATTTTTACTGAAAGTTGTCTGTTAACCCGAAAGTTCTGAAAAAGATAGCGTTTGGAGAGAGAAATTTTGACAGTTCTTTCAGTGAGAGTTTGCAAATTCTTGCTCGACAAATTTATTCTTGCAATCACTTGCAACTCTTCTTCTTCTCATTCATCGACATTCAATCAGATGTTTCCTATTGTTTGTTTATTTCTTTTTGTGCTTTCAATTTGAAAATATGTTTTTCGAATTAGCGAGACTAATTGTTTAAATATTAATATGCAATAAGAAAATAAAAGAACATTTCCAACATTTTTAGACAAATGCCATTAGCAACACGTTTAAAGGATTCCGGATCTCTCTTTCTTTTATTACTCATATTTTTTATTGATAATTTCCTTTTTATTTATAAAATTGTAAAATTGGTGGTGCTTTCTTTCTTTTAATGGGGGACAAATTGATTTGTTTTGACAAATCAGCTGATTAGTTGCAAGCTTCTGCAGGTCTGTTTACTTTTCGCATTTTCGTTGCAAAAGAGAATAAAAACTACCTTACTCTCTCTCAGAAAGATGTTACTGGACAATTCCTGCAGGAAAAGTAACCAGACAGACCCAATATAGGTAAATATTGAGGTGCCAGTACATAAAAAGCTCGATGTCATGGCTAGGCATATTAATGTCAAATTATAATGCAAAACGACGGCAAGATTTTAGTGCGGCTCTGTAATCCCTTTATGAATTGTCACAAAATATGCCTAGCCATGACTTCAAGCTTTTATGTACTCACACCCATGGTACAATAAAAAGGTTAGGTAGAGCTACCAGCTGATTACAATTTTTTTTCTAAGTGTGCCCGACTTCTGCCAATTTTGTGTATGTATTTATTCTTTTGAAAAATAAAAACAAAATGTTTTCAAAATCAATAATTGGATGACGCGTCCGATTGCGGGACGCACATTTAAGCTATTCGCCAGTTTTGCCATGTAGTTGAAAAATCCAACTATTTAAATCATATTTTTGAAAGAAATTCCTGGCATTTCATTCCTTTTTCGCGCTGTTTAACTAATTTTAAAAATGAGGAAGAATATTGAATAGGTAATAACAATTTGACAGTAAGTTGGCATAGCCTCAGGGCTGTATTTCTGTAATTTTACGAAGCTTTTCTACCTCCTTATTGTACCATGCCTACATCCTAACTCTCTCACATTGCTATTTCCGAAAAATTGTCTTTATTTTCAATACTCACCACAATCGGTAAACTGTAATGCATTGATATTATCCAAAAATAATCCAGCTACAATGAAAATGGTCAGGATTCCAAATTGTTGTTTCATTTTTAATAATATTTGTTTTTTTTTATTAAGTTGTGTAGATAAATGCACACTTCTGCTTTGTTAATGGAAAGAAACTACGCGTTAAGGCAAAGAATAAAACCTGTGTCTCGACCCAACGAATGCCAATTTTCAAATGAAACGAAACGAATGAGACTTGGATGTTGTCGTCGCTTGTAAAATCGTGACAATGGCTGTAGTGCAGTGCAAAATTTTCCAAACCTCCCTAGTCGTTGTCGTTCGATGTTTTTTGAGACAAAACGAGAGAAGAAATAATCTCTTAATGTGTGGATGTGTGTGTGTGTGCGTTAAACAAAATTAAATTAAATAAAGAATAAACAATATTGTGAGGTACATGTTAATGGACAATGGCTGGAGGTTTATTAGAGACGAGACTGGGTATGCTGTATTTGTCATCTGTAGCAAATTTTGACAAAGTATACAGTGTGCTAGTGTGTGCATGTGTGTGTAAGTACAAACATATCGTGGGTGTTTGTGTAAACACTATATGCATTTCCGTTTTTCGTCAATTCAATTAATTCTCACTTTTTTACACACTCAAGTGTACATACATACAGACATACCTATTAATAGTTTTTAAGACCCATATGCAAGTACGTCAGTAGTTATTTGTTCATTGTTCTGGTTGTTGTTATTTTTTTCGTTGTTTTCTTTAGTAATACAATTAGTTTGTTTTCCGTCTTCTTCTTTTTTGTTTTCTTTTTAACGATAGCAACAACAAAAACCACATATCAATGACTCAAACAAAGAATCGTATCACACAATGAGTGAGCGTCGTCGTTGATAAGCGTATTTTTATTGTGACAAACATTTGTCGTTTGTTTATTTTGTTTTACACCAATTTTTCAAAAAGAATGTATCGCATCAACGAAATCAGACACTTAGTGCAATGGCTTTTTATTGTCTCTTATCAACAAATTCCAAAATATTTAAAAGATAAGCGGATACGATGATCAATAACAAACACTATACCTACATTGGTGCATAGTGTTATGTTGAAGTTATATATAAATAAATGTAATAAAGATTGAATACTGATCCTAGCTCCTTGAATTTGGGTAAAACAACTCTCCATATTCCCCATATTTTATAAATAACATTTTGAATTCATGAATAAAAGCAAACTAAAACAGTCAAGACTTTTACGTCTGGCAATGCTCTTCATATCATACCGTTTCTCCTTTACTATTCGTCAATAGATGTCACACTGTTACCAATTAACACCCGGACCGTTCATTTCACTCCAAATTACAGATAATTAAGCTCGTTTCGAAAGAAAACAAAAAAGAAAATGCCATACACATTTGCTTGGGTTTTACTACATTTTTTTTTGATAAGGAAACAGTAAAAAGTCAAGTACAGTATATCTAAAATATTTGCGTATGACGAATTGCTTATATTTTGCTGTAACCATAACAATTACAGAAGGTAGAACAAATCTACCCCCCAAATACATTTTTTTTCTTTTGGTGCCCCGAATAAACATATACACATTTTGTGTATGTGTGTCTATTGTTTTGAATAAAAAATACAATAATTATTTCAAATTTGGTTGCAAAATAAATGCAAATTTTCAACGTAAATAGATGACAAATTGTACAATTTTGTGATCAAACTGTATTATCCTACTATTTTAGATTTCATCTTGTGGAATAACCCCGAAATTCCATTTTTGTTTCGCGGGTTTCCCCAATATAAGAATTTTGTTAAAAAAAATTAACAAAACCTACTGTTGCATATTTAAAAGTATATTTGGCACTATGAGACTCCAGCACAGAGTTGCATTTTTCTAGTTTCTGTGAAGTTGAACAAACTATCTTATTGAGCCATGGCTATAACTATAAATGAACTCTGATTTTCAAAGTTCCGTGCAACGTCAAACAGTTATTTATTTTCAAACAACTTTAAATGGTTATAATCATGGTAGAAAAATGCAGGTAGTCGCATCGACACAGCTGCTGGGACAATGAACTGTCAAACCGATTTTGAAATTGAAAATTTTTGAATGAAAAATTGTTGAAATTTGTAAAAAATGTTGAAAAACACATATGATAACATCCGCCGATATCGTCGTATAAGAAAACATATAAGAATCTACTTAGTTTTCGCAAAACATTTTAAAAATTTTGACATATCAATCTTCCCAAGCGTTAATGCATCTACCTATGTTCTTCTACCATGGTTATAACCATGGTACAATAAAATTAAAATGCTTATAATTTTGGTAATTAATGATATTTGTCGGTAAGTTAGCGACGAAATTAAAGTAGTCGCTAAGGCCTACCGATAGATACCAATGTTATCAACTTTTATTTCTTTGGTATATCAAATTTTGCATTTGAAAGTTACCGATTTTTGTCGGTAACTCAAAAAATGAGTTAGGGTGCAAGTACACAAAGAGCTTGAAGTCATGGCTAATGTTAAATTATAATGGAAAACGACGGCAGAATTTTAGTGCGGCTCTGTAATCCCTTTATAAAATGTCGGAAAATATGCGTAGCCATGACTTTAAGCTTCTTATGTACTTGAACCTGTAGAGAACCGCAATACTGGTTTATATCAATAATGCGCGTCCCGCAATTTAAGTTTCTACCAATCATTAATTTTGAAAATATTTTGTTTCTATTTGCCGAAACTATAAATACATACACAAAATAGGCAGAAGTCGAGCACACTTAGAAAAAAATTGTAATCAGCTGGTAGCTCTACCTTACCTTTTTATTGTACCATGGTTATAACATGGTAAATTAGTATACACATTTGCTCTTTTCCAGAACCTGCAAGTAACTACTATTTTTGTAATTTTTTTCGATATCATAAAGGGAATATCGGTTACCGTAGTAGACACTTTTACATTCTTGCAGTTCTTGAACAGACAAATTACAGGGTGAGATATAAAAACTGCAACAAAGACAAACACCATAATATTTACATTTTTTTAAATTCTATTGAATGAAAGCAAAATGTCGAAAATAGCTTCAAATTTTAGAATAAGTTTAGATTTCTTCGAATTGGTCACCTTTGGCGATGCCCGAATGTTGCTCTGCGGTAATTGGCCCATTCCCGGCGAAGCGCTTTTTTAGTGTCAAACTTGCTTCCCAAAATACTCCAGACGCAATAGTCCAACGGATTGGTATCCGGAGATTTTGGAGGCCATTGTGCGTTGGGAATGAAGCGAGGAACCTCATTTTGTAAAAATTCTTGGGTGGCGCGTGTTGAGTGCGATGGTGCTGAGTCCTGTTGGAATGTCCAAGGTCTGCGGTCAAGTCGCTTCTTTACTTTTCAAGCCTCTTCTGCTGATGTTGCTGTTTTCTTCTGACCGGCTAAGCTACCAGTATCACGGGAACGAGGGATGGTACGAGACACAAAAGATTTATTCACATTTAAATGCTGGAGTGCTCTAACGATAGCCAATTGTGATTTTCCAGCTAAATATAAAGAAATCACACTAACACTATTGAATTCTCAGAATAACTTTTTTCTGGAAATTTCTCACCAAAATGCTTTTGTACGCTTGTAAACAATATAATGAGCTGTCACTGGAATAATTTTAACAGCTGTCGGACGAGTGACTTAGAAATGACAGCAGTCTAAAGTTGGTGGCAGTTTTTTTTCTTCCCACCCTGTATTTCTGGGAATTAGTGAGTCATTGCAAGTAATCATATACATTTTGGCATTTTCTGTTACATTGTCGAGTTGCATCGTATAGAAAACAGGTTTCCATCTCTGATATGTGTACATACAATCGATTTATAAATATACATTTTGGCAATGAGATGATGTTAAATTAATATTTTTTTTTTTTAAAAATGTTACTTTCATAATTCTTCCATGGTAAAATTAAGAAGGTAAAGTCATTTCAAATAAGCATACCAATCTCTGCATTTTCTAAACATTTGATTGCATGACCTTACATCCTTGATTCTACCATGAATTCTCCAATAAAAATACCCTTCGCAGTTGAAGATTAGGTACACAAAATCTACTTTCTGGCAACATTTTAAAGATTTTAATGTCAAACAGTTCAAAAGACATAACAAAAATAATTTGACAGCTGTCTTTGTAAGATGATATGTTGCCACATTAATTATTGCTAATACGGCTTATAAATTTTTAGAAATATGAATAAAAAACCTAAATAGAATATGATTTATTTATTTGTGGTTTTGTTGTTAAAGTAATTCAATTTATTGACCTTACTTTTATTCATCAATAAAAGAAAAAAACATGTAGAGCAATTTTTATTTGATTTATTTCCAATAAGCTGGCAACACTGTTGCCACGTCGTTTGTCGTGTCTTCGTATACTTCGTTGACAAGTGTCAAACAATCTTATTCGTGTCTTCGTCAATACAACAATTAAAACGTACTTCATTCGTGTTACTTCTCTTGCTGCAGCGAAAACTAGGTGCGTTGTGTTTTTGTAAAGATTATTAAAAAAAGTATAATTTTTGGTTAAAATAGGAAATTGTTACGTGTAATTATAAATAAATATTTGTTTTTCTATAAATTGTGTATTGTTTTCTAAATATATCAAAAGAAAAACTCTGATATTTTGCTATAAAAGTCGCGAATAAATGTGTGTGTGTTTGTGAGAGGAGGAGAAAAGAAATGTGTGCTGTTGCGTGTGAAAATGTGAAAGAATTATTTATTATTAATTATATGAAATAAAATGTTTATAAACATTTACATTTTTGTGAGGAATTAATTTCTAAGAAGCAGATATGCGTTTTGGGGAAATTTCTGCATTTAAACGAATGTGTGACGTATGCCACGACGACAAACTTCCCAACGTCATAGCCAATCACAACAAGTTGTTCGTTCACACTTTCTGTTTTCCCCTTTCTTTTCAATTTATTATTAGCACTTTTTTCAATTTATTCTAAGATTTTTCTTTTTTTCTTTTAGCTAAACTAACCCGCCATGGATAAAGTTGTGAAATTCTGTGAACCTGGCCGTGTCTTCGCCAAGGACTCCATTCGTTTGGTCAAACGTTGCACCAAACCCGATCGCAAAGAGTTCCAAAAGATTGCCATTGCCACCGCCATTGGTTTCTGCATTATGGGCTTCATTGGTTTCTTCGTCAAGCTGATCCACATCCCCATCAACAACATCATTGTCGGTTCATAAGTCACAACATAGAAATGGATTTTCTTCTCTGTTTCCAAAATACAACACACAACTTTCTAAGGCTGCATCAGCTTTTCCCACTTTTGTTTGTATCCAAAACAATAACACAGACGTAGGATTATCCGTTTCAAATGTTTATTTTTTATGTTAATACATCATAAGGTTTTATATACAACATCCTCAAAATACAATATGTTTTCCGATAAATATTTGTGAATTTGTCTGGCATTGATCGATCTATTAATTAGTAAATACTATTTTTCATAGACATAAGCGAGATTACATGAACTTTCATAGCCGAATTATGCCAGGAGGAAGTTGTAGAGTTTCCATCTTTGTAAGAATTTGTCTTTTCAACCTCAGCATTTCCATTTTTATAAGAAACTTTATTTTCATTCATTCAAGACAAGAAAAACATTTGTTTAATTTATAATTTTGTAAAAGATAATAAAATTTAAACAAAAAAATATAATAGAGACATGTTTTTGTTACTGAAAAGTTGCACTTTCTATAGAATGTCTAAGAGAAGTTTTTTGGTAAAACCCCTGTGCTTTTTGTTAAACCCGGAGGAAGTCTTCTATTTACAAAAGATTTAGATCTTTATTTTTTTACCTATCAAAAACTTGGAGGAAGACAATGTCCACAAAAAAAAAAAAGAAAACGGAACTTTTCGCAATTGCTTCCACTTTAAAAATGGACGTTTTAGAAGATTATAATAAGGGTTTATTTACAATCAGCCAAAGAGGGTATGAAAAATGGACAACATTAAAAGGCCCCATAATTGAATTACAAAAGATTTAGATCTTTATTTTTTTACCTATCAAAAACTTGGAGGAATACAATGTCCACAAAAAAGAAAGAAAACAGAACTTTTCGCAACTGCTTCCATTTTAAAAATGGACGTTTTTGAAGATTATAATAAGGGTTTATTTACAATCAGCCAAAGAGGGTATGAAAAAGGGACATTAAAAGACCGCATAATTGAATTATAATTGAATATTTATTTGAAGAGGAATCTAAAAGTTTTAACGATTTTTGGCCCTGCTGCTAGAAGGCAACAGCAGTAGTTCTTCAATTTTTTCTTGAAAATGAATAAAACTATATATTTTCTTCTGCCTAAAACTATGCTACAAAACCAACTTATATTTTTTTTTTTCAATCACTTAATTTGTGGTGCGAAATCATGAAGCAAACCTTGAAATATGCTTAAGATATAAATTATGAAGAGATTTCCTACATGCTTCTCAATAATATAAAAATTCTGACGGACCTTATAGCACCAAAAATTTGATGCTATTTCCGAAATTTTTTGCTTTCATTCAATAAAATTAAAAAAAAATTAGAGATTATGGCCTTTGACTTTGTTGCAGTATTTTTTTTATCTCAACCTGTAATTAATACCGTTCGAACTTAAGTATAACTTAAATAAATTCAGAAGTTTGAACCTACCTTCATGCATACATCTTTTTATACCCCCCACCATAGTATGGAGGTTATATTAAGTTTGTCATTCCCTTTGTAACACCTCGAAATATACATTTTATACCCCACAAAGTATATATATTCTTGATCAGCATAAAATTCTATGTCGATTTAGCAATGTCCGTTCGTCTGCGGAAATCACTCTAGCTTCTGAACGAATTGAAGTAGATTGATAAAATTTTACTCAAATGTATATTATGTCTGCAGGACTTTTGGTATTGAAAATGAGCCATGTAGGTTCATGTTTTGGTATAGCCCCCATATTCGGTACCCCCCGATATTCGGTATTTTGTTGATTTTAGCGACATTATTCACTGGAATTGTTTTAAATTTGGTATTTGAAGTTCGTAATGGACACTGCAGCCTGAGACAGAAAATTGTCTTTGCAGGTCCACGTCTTCGTATAGCCCCCATATTTGGTACCTCCCGATATTCGACATTATTTCTCGGAATTGTTTCAAATTTGAAGTTCGTAATGGATACTACAGCCTAAGGCGGAAAATGTCTTTGCAGGTCCACGTCTTCGTATAGCCCCCATATTTGGTACCTCCCGATATTCGACATTATTTCTCGGAATTGTTTCAAATTTGAAGTTCGTAATGGATACTACAGCCTAAGGCGGAAAATTGTCTTTGCAGGTCCACGTCTTCGTATAGCCCCCATATTCGGTACCTACCTATTTTCAATATTTTAGTGATGTAGGCGACATTATTCATCGGAATTGTTTCAAATTTGGTATTTGAAGTTCGTAATGGATACTACAGCTTAAGACAAAAAATTGTCTTTGCAGCTCCACGTCTTCGTGTAGCCCCCATATAACGGTTCCCTCGATATTTGGTATTTGATGATTTTAGCGACATTATTCACCGGAATAGTTTCAAATTTGGTATTTGAAGTTCGTAATGGATACTACAGCCTATGACAGAAGATTGTCTGTGCAGGTCCACGTCTTCGTATAGCCCCCATATAACGATACCTCCCGATATTCAGTATTTTGATGATTTTAACGACATTATTCACCGGAATTGTTTCAAATTTGGTATTTGAAGTTCGTAATGGATACTACAGACTAAGACAGAAAATTGTCTGTGCACGTCCACGTCTTCATGTAGCCCCCATATAACGGTAATCCCCCATATTCGGTATTTTTTTGATTTTAGCGACATTTTTCACCGGAATTGTTTCAAATTTGGTATTTGAGTTTCGTAATGGATACTACAGCCTAAGACAGAAAATTGTCTGTACAGGTCCACGTCTTCGTATAGGCTCCATATAACGATACCCCCGATATTCGGTATTTTAATGATTTTAGCTTCATTATAAGTTTCGCATTTGAATATTGTTATGACTTATGACAAAAGTTACCTATGCAGGTCCATGTCGTCGTATAGACCCTAATATAACAGCTACATTCGGTATTTTTAAGATTTTAATAGAATTTTTAACGGATTTTATTATTTTTGTGAATTGCCAAATTCGTTCCAAATGGTGGAGGGGATTCAAAGTTCGGCCCGGCCGAAGTAATTAAATATAGAAATATATTTTCTTTATTTTTTTATAATTTATTTTTTATTGTTTTCTATCTTTTTAATACTTCATATTTTCTATGTGAGAAAAATGATCGGTAAATTCATAATAAAACATTGTTGTTTTTGTTTTTTTCTTTAATTTTTGTTTTGATTGTGATGCTTTTTTCTTATCATCGTTTAAAACTTAATCTATGGTATACATTTTGTTGTTGTTGTTGTTCTCGATGTGTGCATATAGTATAATTATATGTATGTTTTGTAAAAATAGTATGTTCAGTGAGTGAGTGAGTGTGTGTGTATGCGCTACATTTCATGATTGGCCAAGAGCACCAGCTCCTTTCGTATAACTATATTTTTGTTGTAAATTAAAAATTAAAAAAAATATAATGATTTAAAATCACATTTTAGTTTTAACAACCACTCCCCGCAATTGTTTACAGCTCCTCAAAGAAGGCCACACGTGCTTTGGTCGAGCCAGATTTTAGTTTTTTCAACGTTGAATATTTCGTTTCGCCCGCTTTTAGCTGGGCCTCACTTAAAATATCCAAATTGGTTTGATTCTCTTCGATTTTCAATAGTTCAATCTCTGAGCGCAGAGTTTGTAATTGATTTTGCACCTGTTTGTGTTTCTTCAAATACTCGAGACGACTGCGTTCAATTTCATTGGTGATCTGTTCCATTTCGCTGTCGGTTAAATGAATTCCTTTGTTTCGAATTCATTTTCTGAATCTTCATGTTGATCACTTTGATCCTCTAGCTGTGGATGATGCAGCTGCTGCTGATGATGATTATGGTGGTGGAGATGGTTGTGGTGATCATTCAGATCATTGGTTGTCAATTCAACAGCAGCGGTGGAAGATTCGTTAATGTCGGCAGTTGAGTTGCTGTTTGTCAGCGATGGCGTGCTAACCGAGGCGGTTATGTTATTGGAAGAACTAGACGAGGAGTTAATGGTAATTGTCGGTGGCAGCATTCTGTCCTGAGAGTTTTTACGACCACGATTGAGGAAATTCAGCAGACGTGCTGTGGCCTCTCTCTCAGCTAATTTGGCACATATGAGTTCTTTGCGCAGTTTCTCGGCTTCAGCTTCTCGCTTATCCTTTTCCATGGTCAGCTGATGCACAAAGAAATCAGCTTCCCGTATTTTCTTTTCCAAGTCCATTTTTTCTCTTTCGATTTTCATTTGCCGTTCCCTCAGACGATCCATTTCGCTTTTGAAATGATTGGCCTTACATTCGGTCAGTTGCATTTGTTCTTCGTTGACACGACTCTTTTCGAAATACAACTCTTTTGTTTCTTCGGAGCGGCGTAAGGCATCACTGGCACAACGCATTTCTTCTTGTAACCGCTCCAGCTGGGCCTCCAACATATAACGTTCCTGTTCGGCACGTTCACGCAATTTCTTTTCACGCAGGAATTTTTTGCGTTCCATTTGACGCCGTTGTTTTTCTTCTTTAGCCTGAGCTTTCATTTGTTGAATTTCCATGGTATCGGGTTTACGACGTCTCATGTACAGATCATGATTGCCTTTACAGAGGTCTAATATCTGGAAGATGTAAAAAAGTAATACTTGTAATTGGAATACATTAAGAAACTTGAAAAAAAAAAAAACAATGGTATTTAAAAATATTGTAGATATTTTAAACCTGTTTTTGAAATAAGCACCGTTTATTTTAGAAAACAGCTTTGAAAGAATTTAATAGTTTTTCAATATTTTAAAGCTCAAGTTTGTGAGATCTTAATATTTTTTTTTTTTGGAATATTTAAAATGTTAAAATTCCGTTTTTTAAATTTTTGCAAATCTTACGAATATTTTTAGAGATTTTTTTTGTTATTTTCAATAATGCATTTCGCACTGACTTCTATATTTTCCGTTCATTTATTTTTAAGAATATTTACCTTCCAAATACTTTTTGTGAATTATTAAAGTTTTTAATGGGCGACTGAGACCCTAAGTAAAATTATAACATTATACAGGGTGAGATAAAAAGACTGTAACAAAGTCAATCGCCATAGTTTTGACATTTTTGTTTTTTTTTTGAATGAAAGCAAAAAATGTCGGAAATAGCATCAAATTTTTGAATAAGTTTAGATTTGTTCGAATTGGTCACCGTTGGCACGAATTATGGCCTTCAAACGGCCAATGAAACCGTCACACGCTGCCCGAATGTTGCTCTGCGGTACTTTGGCCCATTTGGTCCGGCGAAGCGCTTGCTTGAGGTGATCGACACTTTGGTATTTTTTAGTGCGCCAATCTTGCTTTCCCAAAATGCTTTCACAATAGTCCAACGGATTGGTATCCGGAGTTTTTGGTGGCCATTATGCACTGGAAATGAAGCGAGAAACATCATTTTGTAACTTTTCTTGGATGGCGCGTGCTGAGTGCGATGGTGCTGAGTCCTGTTGGAATGTTCAAGGTCTGCGGCCAAAATGTTTGCATGTCCAAGGCTTTAATACACCCTTAAGAATATTTTCGCGATAATATTCGGCATTTATTCTGATGCGGCTGTTATGGCGGCCACACCATTAGCATGGCCGTCGCTTGAGTTCTGGTGGCACATTTTCAGCTGACCTCTTTGGCAAGTAAACACGATTATTTTGTTGTTTGTTTACAAACTGCTGGACAACGAATGTTTTCTCGTCGGAGAAAACCACTTTCGGTCAAGCGAAGCAAGTCTCAACTTTAGCTCTTTTGTGTCTATTTCCTCTCCGTTGCGATGTAAGTTCTTGCACTTGGAATTTCAATGGCCAAGCTCTTTTTTTTCAATATTTGCCGGATGTAATATTGCGATATGTTCAGGCCACGAGCCATTTTTCGGCCACTGGGACGCGGTTTCGGTTTCGATCAAGTCGTTTTTTTACTTTCTGCGAACCATTTCTGCTAATGTTGCTGTTTTCTTCCGTCCACTTCTTTAACTTCGTCGGGCTACGCTGCCAGTATCTAGGCAACGAGCGATGGTACGAGACACAAACGATTGATACACAGTTAAATGCTGGAGTGCTCTACCGATAGCCACTTGTGGTTTTCCAGCCAAATACAAAGAAATCACGCTTGTAATCCATCACGAATAATTTTTTTTCTGGAAAATTCTCACCGATATGCTTTTGTACGCTTGTAAAAAATATAATGAGCTTTCACTGGAATAATTTTAACAGCTGTCGGACGAGTGGCTTAGAAATGACAGTAGTCTAAAGTTGGGTGCGGTTTTTTCATCTCACCCTGTATATGTATTACGCTAACTCTCGCCCCAAATCACTTTGTTGCTAACTCATTTCCTATCGTTTTTCGTTTTAAATCATTGACCCAGCTTAAAAATGTAGAGCATTTGTGTACCACCAACACCAGCACAGAAAAAGGTATAATAAACAATAAACCTCAATTAAATGCTTATGACCTTCGAATGAGTTAGTGATAAAGCATAAAAAACACAACCCAAAAGAAGGTGGTTTTGAAAGCTACCAGTTGCTTATGTATAGTCATGAAATTGAATGTAACACCTTACCATCTTATTTATGTGTAAATCCTGTGAGTAGAAGATAAAACTGGAGACTTTAGCATCGACCAGACGTATGGTGAATTTTTTATCATCAAAACTAACGTGACGTATTTCATTCCACTGAAATGTGGTTTTTGGTGTTAACTTATTATGATAATCATAGATATTCAAACCGACAGCCGTTACGCCAAGCCACAGTTTTGTTTTGTTCTTATTCTGAAAAAAAGAAAAAAATAAATTAAATGAATGCATAAATCTATAGAATTAGAATTCATACCGTAATAGGAAAATAATTAACACCATACATATCAAGATCTTGGGCAATTTTCAAATATTCCATTTCAACTTCATCGCGTGTCATTGGTTCGTGGTCCATATACCTAACAAAGATTCACACGCTAGAGTTAATTTTAATCGAATTTTCTATGCCACGCAATACCAACCATGTCTTAATACGTTCCTCCCACATTTTTGGTGTCATTTGATACTGATCAGTCACACCCTTTGGCAGCAAATCCATACCCTGCAATTTGCCATCTTGATATGTTTCGGCATCATAGGGACCATATTGTACGTGCACTGCATAGGAGGCCAGAAGCACTGAAGCCTCTGGCCTACAATAAATGTCCATGGACAAAATACTTTGTTTCACTTGTAAAAAGAATAAATGTTGTGTTATTTCCTGGATCAACTCCTCGCTGACATTTTCCGGAAAATATTTGGCATAAAAACTGAAAACGTAAAAACCGTTGGGTTGCAGTTTTATGCGTTGATCCTTCACCTTCTTTTCCATTTTCAACCAGGTCACATTGTCGCGGGTATCTATGTACTGCAAACCAAAGTACCAATACTCACGCAAACCGATTGTCCGGCAAACAAGATCAAACAAATCCTGGCCACTGGAATTCTTTTCCAATTCAAACTCCAATTCCGAGTCGAATGTTATTACCTTGACGGGGAAGACTTTTTTGCTGCGAAATGCACGCATTTTTCAATAGAGGCGACCTTTTGTTTTCTTTCTCGACCTGTTGTTGTTGTTCCTTGTTGGGTGAATGTGTGTGTGTGGTGTTGTTGCTTCAATTGATGGATAAATAGTGGTGCATGTCGACAAAGTTCAATTATATGTTGCTGCTGCTGTTGATCGCGATCTCATACCAGAAATCCCATAATTCATTCGTTGTATTCCCTCGAAAGGCACTTATGTTTGCAATTGCATAACATTTATGGAATTTAGCACAGCTGGGCCTATTTTCTTTTAATATTTCACTGCAAGCCAATTGCAAAAAAACGAAAACAAAATCAAACACAACTTTACATGGGAATCAAATGAAATGAAAACTAAAAATAAAAAGAATAAAGACAGACAGAAACCGAAGTCGAATGATTTTTTTCGGCGCCGACGAGTGATTGTTTTCATAGATTGGCGGCTAATTATTAACGTTGTAGATTAATAAACTTTTTCAAATTATTCTCGATTTTATTTTTCAATTGTTCTCGTAAATAGAAATTGGGAGGCTATGTGATTACATATTACATGTTATCATGAAACATATTTCCGATACGAGCCCATCATTATATTTGACTCAACAAATTTAAAAGCGTTCCAAGGACAAAATGAAGTGGAACATATTTGCATAATATAAAGGGTGAGATCAAAAAATTGCAACCAATTTCAGACTGCTGTCACTTCTAAGCAGTCCTTGTCCGTCAGCTGTTAAAATTATTCCCATGACAGCTCATTTTAATGTTTACGAGCGTACAAAAGCATTTTGGTGAGAATTTTCCAGAAAAAATGTTATTCGTGACGGAATTCAAGCGTAATAGTGTGGTTTTTCTACATTTTTGGCTGGAAAACCACAAGTGGCTATCGTTAGAACACTCCAGCATTTAAATGTAAATAAATCCTTTGTGTCTCGTACCATCGCTCGTTACCGTGATACTGGCGTAGCGTAGCCCGACGTCAAGGAAGTGGAGGGAAAGAACAGCAATATTCCATTCGGCAAATACTGAAAAATGAGCTCGATGTGGTAAAGCCATTAACATTCCAAAAAGTGCAAGAACTTACACCGCAACAGAAAGAAAATAGACTCAAAAGAGCTAAAGAGTTGCTTCGCTTGGCCGAAAGTGGTGAACAAGCGCTTCGCTGGGATTGGGCCAAAACACCGCAGAGCAACATTCGCAACATATGTGTAGGGCATAATGGTAGACAAACCGCATAAACTGTTATTGTCTACGAACAAGACAAGAACGAACGAAATCAGCTGGGAAAGTAGGGGTAAATAGATATAAACATTAAAGGAATGTAGGTCGACTTTCGACCAATAACCCTATGTTTACAAAAGACAAGATTATCGAGATGATTAAAATTATATATATCAAAATAACAAAATTTTGACATAGGGTACGCCAATATTCAACTTCCCCACTATGGTGAAATTATTTGTGCGTCCGTATCACATAAATACGCCGTCCATATCTTAAAATCTACCCCCTATAAAGGTTGTAAAAATTGATAAATTTTAAAATGGTTAATGTGGGGAAATGTCACAGCATTTAAGGGGAAATAATAAAATGTGAGAGTAAAGGTGAGAATACATAAAACGTTTTTTTTTTGACTTGCTTAAGTCATCGGCTGGCTTCTTCGGAAAAGAACATAGGGCCAAAATATAACTCAATAAACCTAAAACTCCTTTGTTCTTCAGAGATTCCCTTATCCGCCGATTTGTTAAAAGAGGGAAGGTAACCCTAAAAGAAGTTATGGAGAATTGTCTATTGGAGTCCCGTATCTACTTAAATGATCATCTTGTTAAATCGGCATCTAGTCTTGTCTTTGCCTGCAGCTCAAGAAGAAGAAGATTAAGAAATTCAGGTTGTTAAATAGTGATGAACCTCAAGTTGAGGTAATACTTGCTGATGGAAGTAAAACAATTTTTGAGCGACAAGAGCTTCTTGAATTTGCTCGTAGTTGTCCTCTGCAACCGGGTGGTGCTCCGTTGGTTGGTGATATGCTGCTGGGAGTGTAGTCATGTAATGTAAATATTAATTTTGTTTTGATCTCATTGGCAATTTAATTGTTTTCTTGATGCAAATTATTGCTTATTTGTTCTAAATAATCTTTCATATTATTATTTATTATTTATTTTTTTTATTTATATATTTATATTTTTCAATTTTTAGTATAAGATGCGAAATCGAATTTACATAATTTTGCTCCCCAGCCCCTTTATTTGGTTTGATGTCACTTGATGATAATCTGGGACCCATAATTAATGACGCTCACTTTTTTAAACCCTTATTTGAGGGTTTGTCTGGTAAACTAACGTATGGCCACTTGAACTGCCAAAGTATTCGCCCATCGAGATTCAATAATAAAATTGATGAGCTTCGATCCTTGCTGGTTGGTAGTGGTATCAGCATTTTTGGTGTCACTGAATCTTGGCTTAATTCTGCAGTCTCATCGAAATCGTTGGTTGTTCCAGGATATAAGCTGGTGCGGAGTGATCGTGTTGGTCGTGTTGGTGGTGGGGTATGTCTCTATATTGGTAGTGGCATTCCTTATAAGGTAGTTTTTCGTTCAAATAATTTTGGTGTTTGTGAGTCGGTGTGTGTTGAGTTGAATATTGGGGCATTGGTTTTGCTTGTGGCGGTAGTATATCTTCCCCATGGCGATGTTCAGTCTTTCTGTGATGTACATGAGAGTTTGTTTGATCGCTTCTCTAATATCATTGTCCTTGGCGATTTTAACTGTAATTTATTTGTGTCTTCGAACTCTGTTTCGATGAGAGGATTATGCAGATCATTGGGGCTAACTATTGTGCATAACATGAAACCTACCCATTATGATTTGGCCCATAACTCTACCTCGTTAATTGATTTTTGCCTTACTAGTGATAATTTGTCCTTGGGTTTCTCGTCTCAGGGTCGATGTCCTGGTATATCACACCATGCCTTTGTTTTTGGTTCGCTTAACCTGCCTGTATTTTCAGAGGAGAGATTTATTGAGTATCGTAACTTTGGCCGAGCGGATTGGTTGGGCATTCTAAATTTCATATCCGATTTTGACTTCAACCCCTTATATTCCACTTCTGATGTGAATTGTCAACTTTCACTATTTGATTTGTTGTTTAACGCGCTATTGTCTTTCGTTCCTGTTTCTGTTCGTAAGGTCAACCCCAGGAATGATGCATGGTTGGAATCTGATGTGGTAAAATCGGCACGGATGTTTAGAGATCTTGCGTACTTTGAGTGGCGCAAGCGACCTATGGAGGGTAATAGAATAATATATTGTATGTATAGGAATCGTTGTAAGGCTGTGATGAGGAATGAGAGGCGTAAGTACTATAATGATTTCTTTGGTCGTATGAATAATAATCAGCTGTGGAAATCTCTAAAGTCGTTTGGTGTTTTGGGTAGTGATAATGAAGCTCCACCAATTGATGTCAATGCTGCTAATCATTATTTTTCCAGTGGGAATCCTGGTTTTGTGGGTGAGCGTGGTCAGTCTCTTTATAGTGAGGGTCATGTGGGAGATGATGTTTTTCGGTTTTATTGCATATTTTATTCTGATGTTGTAAGGTCATTAAATAAAGTTAAGTCGGGAGCTGTGGGGGTTGATGGCGTGCCAGTAAAGTTTTTTAAACTTATATTTCCATACATTTCCTGTCATTTCCTGCATTTTGTTAACTCGATTTTTATGACATCTACTTTTCCTCGGGCGTGGAAGGTTGCACGAATTGTTCCTGTGCCGAAAACTGGCGAATCATTTGATTTGCCGAATCTGCGTCCCATTAGCATTCTACCTGCTATGTCAAAAGTCGTTGAGCATATTATTAAAGAAGCGATTGTTGACTTCCTTGATGATCGTAGGCTATTGAGTAGTTCTCAGTTTGGTTTTCGGCGACGATGTAGTACGACCACGCACTTATTATATCTTACTGACATGATTAGAGATGTATTTAATTCATCTGATGTTGGGTTATTATTGGGCCTTGACTTGTCAAAGGCTTTTGATTCGATAAACCATTCCCTTTTACTTGACAAGCTGAGGGTTAAGTTTGGTTTTTCATCTTCTGCGTGTCGTTTAATGGCTTCATATTTGGAAGGTAGGTCTCAGTTTGTTGTTCATTTGGGTGTTTCGTCTGAAGTTTGTAGTGTCCAATGTGGAGTCCCGCAAGGTTCTGTACTGGGACCGTTGTTATTTATTATGTTCATTAATGACATTGTGCACTCAGTGGTTGATGACAGGTGTTGTCTGTTTTTGTATGCAGATGATATTCATGTTTTCTTCAGAGAGGCTGATATTGCTGGGTTGGAAGGATTGGTTAATTCTATTGTTTTGTCTCTTTCGTCGTGGATTTCGCTAAATGGCCTTATGATTAATTGGAATAAAACTAAAGCTATGCTGTTCAATGATCATGGTAATGGTGGTTCTCTTAATATTACTGTGGGTTCTGTGTTAGTGAAATTTGTTGATGAAATGAAATGTCTTGGTATTATAATTGATCGGAAGTTGGACTTTAAGAGACACATTGATTCCTTGCTTTGTCGCATAAGGTTTCAGCTGCGGAGGCTGTATTGTCTTAATGCTTATTTGCCTTGTCATGTTAGGAAGAGAGTGGTTGTATCCTTGCTGCTATCGCAGGTAAATTATTGTCTAGAGGTAGTCTCCGGTACTACTTCTTCTCAAATGCAACGTATCCGTAGGGCGGTAAATTCGATTGTTCGTTATGTGTATGGCTTGCGTCGTGGTGATCATGTTTCTTGTTTTGTTAATGATCTCCTGGGATTGCCATTTAGCAGCTACGTTGATCTTCGTATTCTTCAATTTCATTACAGTGTTATGTGCAATTTTGACTCGCCTCTTCGTGACAACTTTGTGTTTTGTAGATCATCTCGAAATCCTCAATTGTTGTGTCCAAGGTTTTCGTCCTCCATTGGTGAGAGATCATTTGTGGTTAGGGCGGTGAGATTGTGGAATCAGCTGCCTTTGGCCTTACGTACTTTTGCCCATACCAATTATCTGTTTAGGGTTAAAGTAATTGAATACCTTCGCCTAAATATGTAGGCTATGTTTTTGTAGTGGTTGCGTCGGTTTATTATGGGTTTTTCTTTTTGCTTTTCTTTTTGTTTGGGCTGGGGAGCCACTATATTATCTTCTTAATTTTATTTGTAGGGTATAATGTGAGTTACTATTTATACTCTGTTTTGTGAGTAATAAAATAGTTATCTCTTATTTTTAGCTCGTTTCTGCTACACTTTTTCACTGCTCTACTAGACTATTGTTTAGTTGGTGATGGTGAATCGAGGTGTAGGGTTCGAATTATCACGTGAATTATTAAGATAAATTATTAGGTTTAATATGTTATTTGTTAAGTTTGAATTAATCATTGAATTTGTATTATGTTAGGGTATTGTAGATAGATAATATAAGTTATGGGCCCTGTGGGCTTATTTATATTTCTTTGTAAGGTAAATAAATGAAATAAATGAAATGAAGCTTCAAGCTTTTTATGTACATGCACCTTTTTTCTTTTACCAGAAATACAAAGCTAATATAATGCTCATGTGTCTCAACCATAAGAAGCAAATTTTGACTATTCCAAAAACAGAGGCCATTGTTGCTCCAAATGATTTTCTTTTAAGATTTAACAACTCAAGAACAGCGGTTATAGATCTGAAAGATTATGGCGATTGGCTAAAATCCAAATAACACAAAATCACAGATATTATCATTTAGTTATATTTTTCATTTGTTAATCACATATGCTTCTTACAAGTATGGGCTTTTTTTAACTAAAACATTTGGATTCGAATTTCAATTGATTATGTTTAAGTGATGAACGATTTCAAGCCAATTAGGTACATAAAATCAATTTTTCTTGTCGTAGCATGCATGTACATAGAAAATAAATATTGATAATTCACATAAACAAAAAAATTAACATAAATATTTAATGAAACGAATAAACTTAACATAATACTCTATTCCAGGAGTTGTTTTTTTTTTTAGAAAATTAAATGACACAAAGAAAGCTTTTTTATACCGTACATCGTTTTAAACGTTCCAAATGAAGTTCATGCAATAGTTTGTTTTTATCATAGTAAAATGGATTTTCAGATTTGTTTAATTCAGGATGATATATGGCATTATTTGTCTCTCCATTAGGAGTATTCATTGGTGGTGGTTTCGAAACCGATGCTGTGGCATGATGCATGTGCATAGCTTCTTTGGACATGTGCTGTAAAAGAAAAGTAAATTAACAACGGCAATGATACATAAAAAATCTTTGAAAAAATATATATCTTTTTTAATTTAGAATTATTCTAAAATATTTATATAAATTTAGATTTTGAGCACGGGACAGATGGAATGGTATTTACCGCTGTTATTGTTAGTTAGTAAGGGATTTGTTTAGAACTTGCAAGCATCTACTAAGTTACAAATTTCTTTTCTGGAACAAACTAAGTGTTCTTCTGGTCATTAAAATATATCAGGCAACGAGACTGCAGACGAATTTGCCAGGCTAGGATCCGAATCAACTACCATTGAAGTAGATAACACGGATAAACCACCACTGTGCCACTTTCTACAAGTTATTCACAGACACTACCCTGAGAGAATCCAACAAAAATGGCTGGACGAAATGGGTTGTACCATCTCCAAAAGAATCTGGTCCATACTCTCGGAGAAGAGAACAAAGTCTGTCATTGTCGAAACCTGATTTAAAACATGTGGGTATCATCACAGGTCACTGTAAGGTGAGGGCAATGACCTCGAAATGGGATAGCGATGACATTGACTACTGTAGGATCTATCTGATCTGAAGAAGAAATCGAGACAGTCGAACACTTGCTCTGCCACTGCCCAACACTCATTAATGTGAGACACAGGTTGGTGGGGGAACTAGTGTCACATGATCTGTCTTCTTTTTCTAACACTGATCCTACATTAATGCTTCAATTAGCCAGAAGATTCAAGTGTCTAAAGACGACACGGCTAATTCTTTAGCCGTAGATCATACCCTATAATTCCAGCATTTATCTTCACTCTCTTCCATCAACCATTCCTTCCTTTTTTACTATTTTTTAACATCGGGAATGGTAGATATACATAAAGGTACATAAAGTGAAATATAAGAAAATGGAACAGAGACGTTGAGGAATGGACCAAGTACTGGGGACTCATCCTAGTTAATAAACAATGGATTCTGACCTTAATCGGACCCAGGGGATTGTTTATCAACCTACAGCTTTAATTTTTATCGAAATTAAGTGGTTGTTCTTCAAATATATCTATAATGGAAGAGACGAGGAAGCAGAGGTCGTCTTCATAGATATAAACCTAGGTTACGAACAGTATCGCAACTGTATTTTATCAACGAGTTGTTGTAGAAGTTCTACTATTTTTACACAATGTAAAAAGGTGAGAGCCCATGGACGGACTCGACACAAAACTGTAGTGGGTCCTACCAAAAAAATCCTACCACAACTGGGTACACAAATGTTCTATTGTCCAAATTTTGTATTCAAAACTAACTACCTGTTGCAAATGATTGTTGTTATTGTTATGCAGGTTATCATGAGCAGCTTCCTCGAAATTAGATAAATGTAAATTGTTGATGCGTTTCGATAAGGGCGTCGAGTCGCAGGAGACATCATCTTCCCTGCTACGTTTTCTGTAATTCGAAAATAAATAAATTTAAATATTTTTATTGCACATTTTCATCCCGTCACCTTTTGTCGATTAAACCAGCCATTATTGAACAATGCACTGCACTTTATTATAATTATTTCACAATTAGATTTTTTTCTTTCAGTTCAGAATGAGTTCTTCATATTTGCTTGCTCCCTTTTGTGTGTTTCTTTTTGTTTTGAGCAGCTGCTATTGTTTTTGTTTCCTCAAAGAGTATTGCCAAGGTAAATTTAATAAGAGAGAGAGAGGGAATTGGGAGAGAGATTTATAGGCTGTGGGAAAAGTTAATTTACAATGATATATCAATTTTACAATTTTTTTACACTGGAAACAACTATATTAATTAAATTAGTATAAAGTGTGTGTATCTAAGGCTATAGCGCGGAGTAAAGTTCCAATTACCAAAAACATGCCAATATAAACATACCGGCTTTCGCAGTTATTTTTGTTAATTTGGCAACCCTGTTAATCCGTTAATTGACAAAACTGTCATTGGGCCTGTGTTTTTTTGCTTTTTTGCTAAACACTAACAAAGATAGCAGGAAAATTTAGTCATTAACAAAAAAAATTGTTTTCTGTGCTTATTCCACGCACAGGACGTGGAAATCATAAGAATCAAATTAAAAAATTAAAATTCCAATCGGTTGCCGTGTGAGAAAATCGAAGAGTTGGGAAAATGGGTGTGCTAGAGTGGAAGATGTGTAATTTCTTCAAGCTGGAAGTCTTGAATGTCCACAGCAAATATGTAAACATACGTGACACCATTACAGCCCATTGCAGCAACATGCAGTACAAGATATTTTGTACTGTCGATGGTCTCGTGTATGTCTTCTTGGGCGACTGGGAGTGTATAACATTTCAGGCTTCCAATAATGCCATTAATCACTGTTGTATCACCGACGACTCGGATTTGTTGACCATACATGAGGAGATATCGCCCACAGAAAGTGCGCTGAAAGTCTATAGTGTTTCCAAGTTGTTGAAAAGACGTCCTGCTGTGCCGGTTAGTTGTGCCACCTTGGCAAGACACTGTAAAATTTCGGTATTGAAATCATACTATATGGACAACCAATTGTATTTGGCAGCTGGTCTGGAAAAGGGCCACATATTGTTGTACAAAACAATTATATCCCGGGACATCTCGTCCAATTGTAAAACCCTGCAAGTATGTGTAAAGCCCATAAAGGGCATTGAATTTCTGCGCAAGGACCGCAGTGGGGAGTTGAACATGTTTGTTTGTTCTGATGCTGGCGTATTTTGTTATACCATTCTGGCCAATGGCAATTACAATGAATCCAAAATGGTCATTGATGACATGGTTGCACCCATCAGTTGCTGTGCTTTAAAACCGCCAAGAGATCCAAATGCTGAACGTTATTTTGTGGTGGCCCGGGAAGATGCCCTCTATTGTTACACCATAGAGGGCCGAGGTCCTTGTTTTGCCATTAACGGCTCTAAACAGATTGTTCGATGGTTTGGTAAACATTTAATTGTGGTAAAGGCCAACAATGTCCAGGTGAATTCCAGTCGAAGAACTAGCCAGTTGGTCATCATTAATATTGAGAATAATATGATGGTACTTAATGAAGAACTTGCAGAGATTGAGTGCATTTTTCCGACCTCAGATTTCGATAATTGTTTAATTTTCACCAAAGATGGTGTGATCTATACGCTACGCGATCAGGAGCTGAGATATAAACTGCAGTTGCTGTACAACAAAAATCTCTATGATATTGCTTTGAAATTGGTCGAAGGCCAGGTTATGTATCCCGATTTGGTGGCCAATGTGTTTTTAAATTATGGTGATCATCTGCTACAAAAAGGTGATATCGGCGAATCGGTAAACATGTATATTAAAACTATTGGCCAAGTGCCACCCTTTCGGGTGATAAGTAAACTGCTAAATTTCCGATATAATGAATTTTTAATTCAATATTTAAGAAGCTTGATGCAAACAGAAGTGGCGTCCCAGGAATATTTCGATTTATTGAGAAATTGTGATCGCCGTCTGGAATTGCCTGGAGATATGAATAAAATTTTCCAAAATGGTGGACACATGGGTATGTTTGATTCCATTTGCCGTGAAAAAGATATACGTAAATTTTTCTCAGAATTAAGCGATGATAAGGCCATTGAAGTTTTTGCCGAATATGGAAATTGGCTAGTGAGGCATTATTCCTCGGATATAAAGGAAGTTATCAAACACATTTTGTCCCAAAAATTGGATGTTCAAGTCTCAATTGAAATTTTCATTAAAATTATTCTACCCCTGCTGCTGAGCCAAAAAGATTTAGTTTTACAGGTATTGGACACTTTAGATTTGGAATATCGCCAAAATGCAGCCATAAACATAATATGGGCAGAAATCCTTTTACAAAAATGGAAATCTTCGGGCATGGATGCAACCACACTCATGGACACCATCAAGGAGCATGGTTTACACTTGAGTCTCAATGATCTTTTCATCATTTGTCGCAGCCATAAATATCTGCCCGGCATTAAGTTAATGTATGAAACATTTGGTTTGAATGCCCTGAATTTTAGTAGCTTTTTGAAGTGTTGTTTTGATTTACCCATGGATACCAGTGCCATTGATTTGGATACCAACAAGTATTCTCTGATGTGGATGCAAACCCTGAGCAAAGATAATCTGCAATCTGCCCAATCTTCGGCCTTTGTTAAATATATTCTAAGTAAAACTCTGCACTGTAACACGCAATACACACTGACAATTCTCCAAAAGATTTCCGCAAATACCCATTTCAATTTATCGCACTTGAATAAGGCCTTGCCCAAGGATATTTTCCTCAAACAATTGGCATTTGAAAATTTCCAGGATGTCATGGCGGCCGATAAGAAACTTAAACAAATTAAATCATTGCTCTCTGACTATCAGGAAAAACCCATGGAATTTCGTAATAGTAAATGTGATATTTGCAAGCAACTACTGAAACCTCCGGCGATATATTATCTCTGCCAGCATGCATATCACAGGGAATGTTTGTCCTCCTATTCGGAAATCAGTGGATGTTTGGTGTGTTTGAGCATTTCACAAAAGTATTCTGATACAAAATCCCCGGATTTAGTTGTGGCCAGGAATGAGACAGGCTCCACAACACCCTTACAACATATTTCCGAAAAACTATGCCTGGGCGTGTTCGCACACAAACGTCCAAATCTTCAAAACACAAATAAATTTCAACAAATACAAAGTATTAAACCATTGATCAATGATTTTGGAAAATCGAAAATTATGGAAATACAAATGAAAGCCACGAATAATCCATTTGAAAATCCAACGCCACCAAAGAGTCAACAATTTAAAGTAGTATCCTCCTCGAAATCAACAAATCCCTTTGATGATGAAACTGATGAAGCAACACCTGCAAATCAATATGATTCTAATTTAAATCCTTTTGAAGAATAAGACATCAAAATATATGCATTCCTAGCTATATATATTCGGCTTACAAAACTTGATTTGTATTCAAAATATCTATTTTTCTGCTCTATCACAGTTGCTTTGGCATTAATTTTTCAATATTTTACGAAAAGCATTTATGTGAATCGGAGAAAGTGGCTATCCAAAATGCCATATTGATACTAAATTATAAGATTATAAGTTATTAATTTCATTTTGTTAAACAATAATAAATATAAGTAAAAATAAAAAAAATAATAAAAAATTAAAATATTAGGTATCCCTTTCATTTGAATGTTTTGAAAATGTTGATAGGCATATATGGTAGATTTTAAGATATGGACCTGACATATTTGGGTAATATGGACGTAGAAAACAGTTTACCATAGTGGTGAAGTTTGAAGTTTTGTACGCTTCGTCGAATTTTAGGCAACGCTGTTTGTTCATGCGAAAGTTTGATGATCTGGTCACCCTAATTCAAAAGTTAAGTTTCGCGCGCACTCGTAAGTTGTGCTTGTGCTGTAGCGCTCAATCACTCAATATGTCCGTTTGTGTCCTCTCTGTGGTTTTTCGATTTTCCTTTGTTCCAAATAAAATCACTTGTTACCTTAACGTCAACCACAACTGTTTGAATTTGGTAAGCGCTATTCAAATCTTCAAATTTGAATTCTAAATAAAGAACCAGAATTGTTCTTTCAAACAAAACTAATACGCTCGTTTTATTTCCTTTCCTTTTTCCTTATCCACATCTGCAAAACGAGAGTAAAATATTTCGAATTCCACGGAATAGTTTTCTGTCCAAAACAGCAGTATAACCAGCTTTCTACTCCACAGAAATACCCATATTTGGTAAATACATTTGGTCCATTCGAACCGGATTTAACTGCCGTGCCAAAATTGCCAATCATCCATACTATCCTCCTTATCCATTTTTTCCATCAAAATCAAGGTAAGTTTGTGCTTTAATCATCCAAAAGTGAAATTCAATAGTGCGATTCAATATCCAAGTGATTAACTCAAAGTGCGTTTTGCCGTCAGCAAATTGATATTTTCCTTTTTTTGTTTCTATCAACGCACAGTGTTCCGATTTTTTAACTCCAAAGTTTAAAGTTAAAATTACTTCCAAATCATCATAAAATATTTAAATTTTCCTTTAAATATTTTTAATCGAATATAGCCGAAAAATCTTACTTTTTATCAATTTTTTCCGATTTTTTCTGGGTTTCCGCCATTATTACGGGTCCGTTTACACCAGAGTATTCTCCTACCACTTGTCGTCATCTGAAGTGTCCATAATCGCCACTAGGTGTCGCCCTGTAAATAAGGAAATATCTCCAAAATTCCCATTTTTTGCTGTTTTTTCTAGATTTTTCGTGAATTGTAATAATTTTTGAACATTTCTTCAATCCTGCTGGGCTTATTTGCTGTCTCAGATACGTAGTGCTCCATATCGCCGCTAGAGGTCGCTTTTAACTGCTGAAAAGACCTGGAAAAACTGATTTTTGCTTCAAAATTCCAAAATACGTCTTGTTTTTGAATTTTTTTTCTGTAAATTTCACACTTCGGTGAATTATTTTTCCTGTTCTGTTGTATACTTGTGAATTTAGCCGCTAGAGGTCGTATTTTCTATAAGAAAACATCATCAAACCACTCGATTTTCCGAATTTCCGTTCATTTTCGTACTTTTTTTTCCCAATATTCTCGAGAATTCCAACAATTTCGCTGTTTCTACTGAGTTTCGACTTAAGAAAAGTTCCAATTTTCGTAAGTTCCTCTTCATAACTCCTTCCAACAATGTCGTTAGACGCTTTCATTCGTAATGCTGACCAGCTGGTTGCATTCAATGCTGGTATCGGCGATGGAACTATCCCGGCGACTTCCGCTCAGTTAGTCAAGGTCCATATTTCCGAGTGCACGGGCTTGTGGGAAAAGGCAAAGTCTTCCTTTGATCTTTTCATGATTGAGCAAGCTAATGAAGAAGGTGATGAGGAAGAGGGTGGTGAGGATGTAGCTTCAAATCGAGACACATTCCAGGCTAAGTACAATAGCACATATGTGACTTATTGTACGTGTTTAGCGCGGTTGACAGAACTTTTGGAAAGTTTTCAGCCTCCACCTGTTTCAAAAGATCCGGTTGCTTCTCCAGCGTCAACCGGCGGCAGTCCCATTTCAGACAACCGTGCAGAGCAAAGCTCTAGTCATTCGTTCCACCTTCCTCCGTGCGACACGGAAATCTTTGATGGCGATTATATGTCATGGCCAACATTCCGAGACATGTTCACGGCTGTGTACATCAAAAATTCCAGGCTCAGTCCAGTTGAGCGTTTATTCCACTTGTCTCAGAAGACCAAAGGTGAAGCACGTGATATAGTCCAAAGGTCTCCATTGACTAACCAGGGATTCCAATTGGCTTGGCAGAACTTGTGTTCGAGGTTCGAAAATAAACGAATTCTGGTAAATGGTCAACTGAAGGTTCTTTTCAATCTTCCTTTCATTAAATCTGAATCTGCTTCTGCGCTAAAGGACCTTCAACGCGATATTAATTCCTGTATATCTGCGCTGGCATTATACGATATCGACGTCACAAGTTGGGATCCAGTTTTCGTCTTCCTTTGTTCCAATCGCCTTCCAGACTCAACTCTGACGTTGTGGGAGCAAGGTCTGACAGACAAAACATCACTTCCTAGGTGGGAAGACCTTGATTCCTTCCTCACAAATCGGTATCGTACCCTTGAGTCCGTTTCAGAAATGCGAAACAATTCAAAATCTGAGGACAACAAAGGTAAATCCAATTCCAAACCAAATCCGAAAGGTTCGAAATTCAGTTCTTTCCAGACTAAGGTTTCTGCTCCGAAGTGTCTATTGTGCACCAATTCTTTGCATATTCTTCGGAAGTGTCCTCGATTCATAGCAATGGACATTAAAAATCGTATGTCCGAGGTGAAAAAGCAGGGGTTATGCCTGAATTGTTTCTCCAAAACACATCATGTCCGGAATTGCACTAGCAAAAACAATTGTTTCGAGTGCCAAAAGAGACACAACACAATGCTTCACGATAGTTCAGTGCATTCACGACCATCCAACCCTTCTTCCAACTCAAATAGTAGCGCCAATCTGAACGCCAGCTCTGTTCCATTCACTCCTAATTCCGTACAGTCCACTAGTTCTGGGAACGGAGTTATCCAATCCTGCTTCACGACGAGTTCTAGGGGAGTATTATTGGGGACCGCGCTTGTAAATGTCATGCACTTAGGAGTTTCATATCAAGCACGGGTTCTTCTTGATTCCGGTTCCCAAGGAACATTTGTATCCGAGAAATTCTTCAACAAATTAAAGCTTCCCTATGAACGAACGAACGTTCAGATTTCCGGCCTCAATAATACCACTGCAGCTTCCGTTCGAAAACTTTGCAGTGTTCTTTTATGCTCCAGATTTGACAATTCCATGCAAGTTTCCGTGCAGGCGTTTGTACTTCCCCATTTGTCGGGAGATCTACCATCACAGACTCTGCCGACGTCCTTATTCGCTCGTCTTCCCAACATCAAGCTAGCAGATCCACATTTCTATAAGAGTTCCATTATTGATCTGCTAATTGGAGGTGATTTTATTCCGGAAATAATGAGATCAGGGGTTATGCACAATGTGTGCGATTCCTTAATGGGCCAAGAGACCATCTTCGGATGGATTCTCACTGGTCCAATTCCTATTTCGAGTCCGACTACTTCCACTGTCGTCTCTAACTTCTGTGAGATTTCTCTTGATAAGGATATTTGCCGTTTCTGGGAGGTAGAGAATTGCCCCAGAAAGAAATTTGTTTCTAATTCCGATAAATTCTGTGAAGAATTATTTGCTTCAACTACCGCGAGGAATAAGGATGGCAGGTATGTCGTTCGTCTTCCCTTTAAGGAAGGTTTTCCGAATAGTAAACTCCTAGGACACTCCCGTCCAAGCTCGGTCTCTCAATTCCTTCGCAACGAGAGCCACCTACTCCGAAATCCAAATTTCAAGATAGAGTATGATCAGGTTGTTAAAGAGTACATACAGCTGAACCATATGATTCCGGTTCAGGCTCCGAGTTCCAATAGCGATACCCTCCACTACTATATGCCTCATCATTCCGTTATTAAACCGGAGAGTTCTACCACAAAGGTTCGTGTGGTATTCAATGCGTCTTCTGCTTCATCCAATGGTCAAAGTCTTAACGACATTTTGCATACAGGTCCAGTGTTGCAGAATGATAATTCTCAAATGGCGCTTATTCCGCTACGTGTTCAATGCTGACATCCAAAAAATGTACCGCCAAATTCTCGTCCATTCCGATCATACTCCGTTCCAAAGAATTGTATTCCGCAACCACCCAGGTGAAAGCATCCAAGATTTCGAGCTACAAACTGTCACATTTGGTGTCAATTGTGCTCCGTACTTGGCTATTCGCACACTTCTTCAACTAGCTGATGATGTCCAAGTTAGCCATCCGAAGGCAGAGCACGAAGCCGATCGGCTCGCAGTCGGCGTGCAGCCGCCGCCGACTTTTTTTAAGTGATCTGAGCCGCCGCTGATGTATGCGGCTCTCATCGGCTCAAATTTTTAGCCGACTGAGTCGGCTAAGCCGTTGAAAAATATAAATTTATACAGCAAATTTGTTTAAATATGTCTTTTAATCTTATCGATAAATTAACATATTATAATGCTCATTATTGGACGATAATTTACATTGCGCACTCGTCTTCGAGAGGCAAAAACGTGTAGGCTATTTATATTACACCACATAGTGGTAAGGGTATTATGTCTTTGTAGATTTGTTTTTTTTTTTTATCACAAAACCTTTGGCAACCTTTTGTAACTTACGAATTTTAATGGAGTGGCAACCATATTGTTTGCCAAAGATTCGTTGTGTTTTTGCTTGTTCAAGGAAAATAATGCAAAATGTGCCAAAGGAATATTAAAAATTATTTTTCCGCTGACCGAAAGGGTCAAACAGTTTTGACTAAATCAGAATCCGATTCAGACGAATCTGTTGATTCTTCTAATGTACAAGATAACGTAGAGTTAGAAATAAGAAAATATTTGGAAATGAAAGTCGAGGCGGTTGAGCCTCTAGATTGGTGGCGACAGAACAAACAAGTACGTTAAAGATTCACATCTTAAACTTGTTTTAAGCATGTTACGTTTTGACCATTTACTTCTTCATTTACATCTTCAGAGCAAGCATTTTCATATGCCGGGAATTGTGTAAATGCAAAGAGAAGCAGCCTGCATCCGGCAACAGTAAAGAAACAATTGTTTGTTCACGATAACAAGGCGGTCGTCGAACCATTTTTATCAAATTAAAGTTTTTTTTTATTATAATTTTTAATGTGCTATAAGCAACAAATGTGCATATAAACTTATATTTTCATTTTTATTTTAAATTAAATGAATTGACAGTTATTAAAACAACCGAAATTATTTGTTCACGTTAAAGTCGTCGGCTGCAGCCGACTTTTAGCCGCCGCCGGCTGTATATTGCTTTAGCCGCCGCCGCCGAGAATTTCACATCGGCTTCGCCCTCTGTCCGAAGGCAAGCTCGATTATCCGTAATTATATGTACGTGGATGACGTACTTTCTGGTGCACATTCAATTTCCGAAGCAGTTCAATCCAGAAACGAGCTTAAATCCGCTCTGGCATCGGCTGGTTTCTCCCTTCGAAAATGGACAGCGAACACAAAGGATATTCTAGCGGGTCTTCCAAATGACCATTTGTTGTGTGAAGATTTCCTAAACTTCGACGATAGTAGCACAGCGAAAACGCTAGGAATTCGTTGGAACGCTCGTTCAGATTCATTTTTCTTTGTCACAACGCCTTTTCCGTCTTCATGTTCCTATACCAAGAGGGAAGTTCTTTCTCAGATCTCCAGACTGTTCGATTCTGCAGGCTGGCTTTCCCCATGCATCGTTGTGGCAAAAATTATAATGCAGAGAATATGGTCCGATGGTACGGATTGGGACGAAGTTATCAGTCCGGCCACATTGTCCCAGTGGAAGATATTTCAATCCGACTACTCGAATCTTGATCAAGTTCGAATTCCAAGATGGCTCCATTATGTTCCTTCCGCTGAAGTTCAATTTCATGGGTTTTGCGATGCCTCTGAAAAGGCATACGCGGCCGCTATATATGTGCGAATAGCTCGAGGTACCTCCGTATTCACACACCTGGTGTATTCCAAAACAAGAGTTGCTCCAGTCAAAACGTTATCCATTCCACGTCTAGAGCTTTGTGGGGCTGTCCTCTTAGCAGAGATGATTGATACGTTACTTCCGACTCTCGATCTTCCTAACTATTCCTTGTTCTGCTGGACAGACTCGACAATCGTTCTCTCCTGGCTTTCCAAACCGCCATGCCATTGGTTAACGTTCGTAGCCAATCGTGTTTCCAATGTTGTTCAAGTGGTGGATCCTTCTAAGTTCCATCATGTTCCTTCCGAATCCAACCCAGCAGACTTAGCAAGCCGCGGTCTCTTCCCATCCGATATCATTGATAATGATCTCTGGTGGCACGGGCCGGTTTGGTTACGAGAGTCTCCAGATCAGTGGTCAGACTTTTCTACTGAAGAACTGTCCGTAACCAGCGTCGAACGAAAACCCGTTCGTGTTCATTTTTCCTATTTTAAGGCGACGGACGATATTGTGGGGAAGATTTCATCATATCAACGAGCATTGCGAGTTTTTTCATATGTGTATCGTTTCCTTCATCGTTTCCATCCTCGTTACCGTTCTCCTGGTGCACAACCACTCTGTAATTCCGATATCATTGGAGGTCGGAATATTCTTATCCGATGGTATCAAAAGTTCAGTTTTCCAGAGGAGTACAGATCCCTATCGCTCAGGAAACCGATTTCTACGTCCAGTTCCCTTCTATGCTTGAATCCGTACCTTGACTCTAAGGGGATTATCCGTTCATGCGGACGTTTAGAATCGGCTCCTGGCATTCCTGATGATGAGAAGCGTCCAATCATTCTTCCATACAATTGCAAGCTAGCTCGTTTCTACGTTCAATTCATTCACAATATCACTATTCATGGTGGAAATCAGCTTGTTCTTCGATTAATACGATCCCAGTATTGGATTCCTAAAGTCAAGAACCTGATTAAAACAACGATCAATAAGTGTCGCACTTGTCTTCTGTATAAGAAACGATGTCAAAGACAGATCATGGCTGCGCTCCCTCCTGAGCGCACTGAAATTTCTCGTCCTTTCGCTCGCACGGGCCTCGATTTCGCTGGCCCTTTTGAGATCAAGAGCTATTGCGGTCGCGCATGTCGGATCACGAAAGGGTATGCGTGCGTTTTCGTTTGTTTCTCGACCAAAGCGATTCATCTGGAGGCAACATCCGATCTTTCCACTCCCACGTTCTTGGCGGCTTTCCATAGATTTGTTTCACGGCGCGGATGTCCAGCACATCTGTATTCAGATAACGGTACGACCTTCGTGGGGGCGTCCAAAATACTGGCGAGAGAATTTATCCAAGCCTCTCGCACAGCGCTAATAGAAATTTTTTCCGTCCAAAATCTGAGTTGGCACTTCATTCCACCCGGAGCACCTCATATGGGTGGCCTCTGGGAAGCTGGGGTTAAGAGTTTCAAAACCCATTTCCGAAAGTTCGCCGGCTCCTACAAGTTCACGTTTGAAGAGTTTTCGACACTTCTCTCCAGAATTGAGTCCTGTTTAAACTCTCGTCCATTGTCTCCTATTTCCAGCGATCCAACTGATTTTGCTGCGTTGACGCCAGGTCATTTCCTCATCGGGACTCCCATTTTAGCTCCTATTGATCCAAATATTGATGAGAGTCCAATTTCCTTGATAAATCGTTGGAAACGTTTGAAAGCGATCCATCAGAGTTTCTGTGCTCGGTGGAAAACAGAGTATCTCCGTGAGCTTCAAAAGCGCCACAAGTGGCAGACTCCTGAGAAAGATATTGAAGAGAACACACTGGTCGCCATATATGATGAGAATCTTCCGCCAAATTCATGGCGTCTGGGTAGGGTTTCCAAGACGTATCGCGGCTCTGATGGCCATGTTCGTGTCGCAGATCTTGTGACTCAGAAAGGCGTTATCACTCGTCCAATTACAAAACTTGTTGTCCTTTCCGATAACTAAGTTCCGAATTTCTTTTTATTTCTTTCCGTCCTATGTTGTTCTGTCCTTACCTTGTCCTTAGCTACCATGCCCAAACACGTTTCCAACAACAATAAACGCAGTCATTCCAATCCAGCTCCATATAAACGACAGTTTCTATGCCCTCTCTGCCAGCGTCCTCATGCGTTGCGTCGATGCCACAAGTTCCTGGATATGAACATGTCGGAACGCTTAGATACTGTCCGTCAGCACAAATACTGCGTGAATTGCTTGGCAGTAGATCACTCAAATGGGTCGTGCTTCAGTGACAAGGGGTGTCGCCATCGCAAGAAGTTTCACCACACTCTCCTTCACGTCAATCCCAAAGTCCGCGATCAGATTTTACCACGACATGCGCCCTCGGTTAGTTCCGGAGCCAGTTCTCGGTCCCCTTCACCGCAGCCGTCGACTTCTACGGCGGCTCGTCGCCAACCTGCGTCTGCACCGGCACCAGCGAAAAGGGGGTCCCTAACATCTTTGATCCAGCAGAATCGGACCATTTTGTTGCCTACCGTCCTGGTGAGGATTGATGCGAAGAATGTGGCCAGGTGTCTCTTGGATTCCGCTTCGCCGGTCAGCAGAGTTTCGAGAGCGTTTGTGGAGAAGATAAAGTTCAACACGCTGACCCTGAGAGAGGAGACGGTATGCCAACTGACATTATTTTCGAGGTTTGATTCGAAGGTGAAGATTGAGGGCACATTCCGGGTTGACAATCGGATCACGACAAAGACGCCAGCTGAATCGCTCCCGGAGGAGTTCAAAAGGAACTTCCCTCATTTGTTCTTTGCAGACCCCACGTTTTATAAATCTGCAGGGGTCGACATAGTGATTGGAGTAGACCTATATCCGAAGGTCGTGTCTGAAGGGGTATATGCAAGGAGCGGGTTGCCAACGGCTCAGAGCACGGTGTTTGGCTGGGCGATATATGGGCTATGTTCATAATTGGGACATCCCTATTTTTTTTTTTTTATTCTCTTTTCTAAACTCAAATGAATTACTAATAAACATGAACTGAAGAATGCACTATTGTTTTCCTTTTCCCCCAAAGCACAAACTTTATCTTTCCAGATGTCCCTCCTGAAGTTACAGATGCGAGTTCGGATTCCTTTCGGCGCTGATGTTAGATGTAATCCTCCCGCTGTTTCATCATTATATTTCTTACTTACTATAATCTCATATCCATTTCATTCATTACTTTACATCGCTTGTATTGTAAGCAGTGGGGACACACACGGGTTTTCCGTTTCATTCTTTTATTGCAGTGATACTGCAAGGGGGCCGGTAATGTTCATGCGAAAGTTTGATGATCTGGTCACCCTAATTCAAAAGTTAAGTTTCGCGCGCACTCGTAAGTTGTGCTTGTGCTGTAGCGCTCAATCACTCAATATGTCCGTTTGTGTCCTCTCTGTGGTTTTTCGATTTTCCTTTGTTCCAAATAAAATCACTTGTTACCTTAACGTCAACCACAACTGTTTGAATTTGGTAAGCGCTATTCAAATCTTCAAATTTGAATTCTAAATAAAGAACCAGAATTGTTCTTTCAAACAAAACTAATACGCTCGTTTTATTTCCTTTCCTTTTTCCTTATCCACATCTGCAAAACGAGAGTAAAATATTTCGAATTCCACGGAATAGTTTTCTGTCCAAAACAGCAGTATAACCAGCTTTCTACTCCACAGAAATACCCATATTTGGTAAATACACTGTTAATTGAAAAGTGAGTTCGTCAGAAGATGGTTTCCATTTTCGATTTAGCGAATAAGTTTACCTCCATTGTTTTGCCATGAGCATTGGGCAGTATATATTAAATAAAGTATAGCGTTTCGTTCAAGTTTAAAATTTTTTGAGCGAGCTTAACACTGCGTGAATTTGGATTAAAATTTTCCTATCCATAACTTATGCTTGAAATAAATCCTCTTAAAGTAGGTTTACCTCATGGCTCAGTAAGAACAAGTGCTTAACTTCCAAGAAACAAGAAAAATGCAACTCTGTACCGGAGTCTTATAGTGTCAAGTATATTTTTAAACATGCAACAATTGGTTTTGATCCTTTCACTTTTTCAACAAAATTTCTACATTGGGGAAACCCCACAAAATATGAATGAAATACTGGGATTTCTCTACAAATTTGAGGGACAATGTTGTTTTATCCCAAAATAATACATTTTGTTGTCTGACAACGTGGAAAATATGCATTTTTGTTGCATCTAAATTTGAAATAATTTTATAATTTTATTTTCTTTTCAATTTAAAATAATACACATATATACAAGCTGTATATACATATGTTTTAACAGAATCCCTATTCTCCGTATAGGAAAACATGTACATACATATTTATTTTTGAAGAAACATTTAAACATTTTTGACATATCAATGTTCCCAAGCGTAGATACATCTACCATTATCTGTACAAAGCATTTTGCCTTATTGGGGAAATAGGAGTATATAAAACGCCAAACGCAGTCATTGTAAATATATTTTAGATGCCATCCACACATCCAGCAGCTTTCAAATGCAACACTATCGGCAAAAATGACACACCAGTTGACGCCGTTATATTTGACACCAAGCATCGTCTGCGCCGTTCAAAATTCATTGTTAGCTCGGTTCTCTAGATACGACGAATTGATCTGTGCCCAACCCATAAACTTCTTGTTAAAAATGTAAGTAAATTAACGAGAATATTGCTAAAAATGGCAAAATATTAACAAATTCTAGACGTGCTAATGAATGTGCCAAAATTGAAGTGAATAAATTGTAAAAAAAATCGTGATGCGGAAAAGAGAAAATTCTAAAGTGAAAAGTTGGTTGAGACATCAGAGTAATGAAGAATAAGAAGAAGCAGAAAAAATATAAAAATGATGACAGCAACGTCGGCGGTGGCGGAGACGTTGACGTTAATAATGAAGTCGGTGAATAGAAGCAGTCAACAAAGAAGAATCATGATGATGAGAATATTGAAATTGTTTGTGTGTTTCCTTGAAAAAAGAAAAAACGGAGTGGGGAAAATGTCGCCTAAATATGTTGTCCCCTCATGAAAATTCGTACTTGGTTCTTTGTTGTTTAGATGCGAAGCACATTGGCAAAAACAATTGCAATGAATAGTAGCTTATCCCCTATTTAAATCCTCTATTAGCAACTTGCTGGAGACCCACACACAATAAAAATAATGACGATAATGAGGTTGTTTCTCTTGTGTGTTTTAGCCGTGGCTCTTTCGCTGCCTTGTTTGTGTCTCTATGTATGGTAGATATTTCAATTATTCTTGTGCTAAATTCCTAAAAACAAGTTTGGAAATCAGACTTTCAATCGCAATGCAATGTTTAACAAAACAGCTCCTCCCGCTTGCTTGCATACAAAAACATACATGTTTGGTTGGTTGTGCGCTGACTTTCCGCGATTGTATGACTGTAGGAGTTTTGTTGGGTGTGTGTGTGTGTGTGAGTGTTTCTTATGTATGTTGTCCATATTAATCGGGTGGGAGTTGGTAAGGGACGTAGACGTGATGAACGAACAATTGCCTCAAATCGTTAACTATGCTTTTGGAATTGTTGTTGTTTCTTCTTCTTTTCCCAATTGGTGTCTCTTTGTGTGTTGTTTTTTGCTTCGATTGGCAGTTCTTTTTATTTTTTTTTTCTTATCATGTTATCACATTTAGTTTTCCCCCGGACATTGTTGTTCGTCGGGGCAGAGCGAGCAGCGTTGCTGGTGTGCGCCGTGTTGACTCATAATAAGATACGAGAAGTAGTATCGGCTAGGCTAACAAAATCAACGATCGCTCGCCGCAGTGCAAAAAAGGGCTGAAGAAATATTTCTTTTTTCATTGATTGATTGTTTGTCTGACGAGTGGAGTGGAGTGTGTGAGAACTGAATTGGGCAACAAAACTTGTGTATTCCATTGACGATCAATTGCGTCGTTCGTTCAATAGACAACTTCCGATATAGAATTTCCAATTGCTGTCTGGCTGGGCATAACTCTTATTCTGCTGGTTGCAATCAACAAAAAAACAAAAGCTGTGCTGTGTTGCAGTCGTCGCGCCCCAGTCATTAAAAGAAAAACACAATAAAATCGTATGTATGGTGCATGATTGTGTTGTCTCTTGTGTGGATTATATGTGCTTATGTATGCAATATTGTCGGATATTTTATGTGTAGGAGCAGCAGCTCATATTGTGAAACTTCAGTGTCGGGAAAAAGATAGGTAGCATTCCATAGACACAAGTGTGTCGTCGTACATATTTTTCTCTTGTCTTCCTCTTTGTGCGCTAATGATGATTGCTGCTTGCAAAAGTGTAGAATCCCGGAAGGAAGTAAGGATGTCGTCAATTCAAGCTATTGAAGTATGTTAATGAATGTTGCAACAAAGCAAGGCGCACAACGCCATAAAACTACGAAGATATTTTCCTTTTCATGGCTTACGCCTTCATTTGAGTCACGTGCAATAGCTCACAATATTCACGCTAGCTGCGTTGGGCGGGTACAATTTTGCTAAAATGTCTTTCATACAGGTATGTATGGAAATAGAACGATGGCTTGGTTTGGTCTTCATGTTTCCTCAACATTTGTCATAACATAACATTTGTCATAAGCCAGTACAATATTCAAATGCGAAACTTAAAAAAAATCGGTTACAAAATCAAAATACCGAATATCGGGAGGTACCCTTATATGGGGGCTATACGAAGACGTGGATCTGCACAGACAATTTTCTGTCTTAGGCTGTAGTAACAACTACTAACTTCAAATACCAAATTTGAGACAATTCTGGTGAAAAATTTCCTTAAAATCATTAAAATACTGAATATCGGAAGGTACTGTTATATGGGGGCTCTACGAAGACAGACAATTTTCTGTCTTAGGCTGTTGTATCCATTACGAACTTTAAATATCAAATTTGAAACAATTGCTGTAGCAATTATATGTATATATTTAGCTTTCAAAGATCTGCTAATCGGTTTCTGTTTTTATATGCAGCTACTCTGATGTGCTGTAGCCACAGATTTTCCGGAGTGGGGTAGATTTGGCAGGGCATTATTCTGTACGTTATTGGGGCCAAAAATTATTCTGGCATGTCTAGACAGCCGACATTCTCTAGCTGCAATGAAAGGACTGCATAGATGAGAACGCAGATGAATGTGCAGGTCAAGAAAAAAATAATTCTGTACACCAACTAGCACAAGATCCACATTCAATAACGTGTTCAAAATGCTCTGCACTTGTTTTGCGCATCCAGAGGGGTCTGAGACTTCTAGTGCCAAAGCGGTTGTAGTTGTTGTAGCAGTAGTACATGTGAGTGTTTGCGTTCTGCTAATCTGATTCCAGCTGTAGGTTTAGAAATTCTGCTACTTTAATGGACTGTAGCCAGAGATCTTCTGGAGTGAGTTGGGTAGGCTTGGCTGTGCAATTAAAGAGGTGCAGCGTATTGTGCGGGCATGTATCACACGCCGGACAGGCTCCACGCACATCTTCATCAATTCCTTCCCAATACGAATTGAGACGACTACATCATCCTGAACGTAATTGCGCCAAAACTACCCTGATTTGTCTGGGCAGCTAGCGTTCTTCCGCTGCAATGAATGGGGGTGGATTCCGAGGGCGGCATTCATTTTATAGCTGTTTATAGCAACCGCGACTGCATTGGTATGAATGCTTGTCAGACCTGCCTGATAGGCTTCTTGATCTAGAGGTTCTCTCTTATAGCGTTGGACCTCCCTCCCTAGATCGCGTATGTCCTTCCTGACACGCCTGGGTGGGGGAGTTGTATCCACCATATGATGGTTGGGATGACTCTCACGGTATCACCCAAGCAGGTACTGCAACGAAAGCATATGATTATGCTGACGTAAGGGAACGACTTTTGCCTCCTCATGTAGATGGTCCACTGGTGTCATGAGTTCTACGATACCGGATTGACCCGAAACAACAACATCCCAATTTCGGCCAACAGCATCGCAATTTGCTCCTGACATCTATGTAAAAATTTTTATTTTTCGAACAGTGTGGCTTGTTTGTTCGGGATATCGTAGTATTTTGTTGTTGCAAAATGGTCTGGCTTTATCCCTTTATTGTTGTTTTTATAAAAACAACGTTTGTTTATTAGTGGAGAACGATGGTAATGTTTACTCTTACAGTTTCTTGAGAATGAGACTGACGCATTGCTTATTTCGAAGTCTTTTGGCAGAAACAGAGAAAGAATAGCTGAGTGTGGCAGTTCTTTCTTGGCTTTATATGTCGGTCTCGTATCCTGGATTTATTTGCTGACTTCGGCTATTTTTCAAAAGTTGGTGTCTTGTTGTAAATGAACTTCATGTGTATTTCCTTCATGTAGTTTGCCAAAGGATCGGTTATTACGAACAAACGGTCCTCTGACTCGTGGGGGAAGAGCTTCCCTCAATGGTCCAAATGTACCCCTCTTTCTGCTGGTTTATATATTACATTCGCGGGGGCTTAGGCGGATGTTACGTTCCGCGGTTTTTACCACTGTGTTTATTTTTCTAAAAAAATATGTATTTAATTCTGTCTATTGCGTCATTAGGTTGGAGATAATTTTTAATTTGTTTTTCATTTTTGCCTAAAGGAGGTAATTCCTTGGAATGAAATTTCGACCTTAAGCTAAACAAACCTTCAAACTACTATTTCGTGTTTTGAAAATTGCCCAAGTCTTAGAAGAAGAAATTGGTGTCAGTTAGAAAATCACAATTGGTCCTTATGTTGCTAATCCGCAACATTAATATGTTAAAGGGTCTGCCATAAATGGACTTCTTTATGTGCAAGCAAATATTGGCCCGTTGCGATAATGACCGGTGCATTGTGTAACAATACCTGGGGGTCAATTCTGGTTCTATGAAAATATGAAATGAAAAAATTATTTTGAATTTCGTTTTCATAACAACTTTTCATAATTCGTTTTCATAAAAACATATTTTCCGATTCTGATTCATTTTGTGAAAACAATGTTTCAATTCCGTGTCGCAATGAAACTTTTGTAACTATGTTATTGAAATAATTGTAAAGTTGACGTTCATATGTTAACAGGAAAAAAATAATATTGTCGTAAAATCAAACAATATACGATAAAAAATGTCAAGTTCCATTATATTATATTATATATCGCAAAGACATAGAATAGAACAAAGGTTAGTACAATTATCTAAAAAAGTTAACATGAAATAAATATAAAATTGTTTAGGAACTCGCTTCGAATTCTTAGACGCAGTCTTCGGGATCACCACAATCCATTTGAAATAGCCACAGAGGAGAGCTTTTTTGAGTTGTATAGGATGCCGAAGCATTTGTGTTTGGAACTCATCGAAGAATTGAAGCCATTTTTGCCGAAATCAAGAAGAGTCCATGCAATTCCATGCCATCTAATAGTACTAAGTTCATTACGTTTTTTTGCTACTGGTAGCTTTCAACGAAGTGTAGGACAAGATAATTTATCCGCTTTATCTCAAACATCCGTAAGCAGATGTGTAACTATGGTTGCTAAAGCTTTGAACAATATTTCACACAATTATATAATATTTCCCAAACAAGAAGATTTCCCAGGACTTAAAATAAAGTTTATGGAGAAATATCAATTTCCAGGGATTATAGGAGTAATTGACGGCACTCATATTAAAATATCTGCTCCAAGGCGTGAAATTGAGCATATATATTACTGTCGAAAAGGAGGACATTCAAAGAATGTGATGATTATATGCGATTCAAATTATATTATTTTGGCAGCTAACGCACGATTTGGTGGTACAGCACATGATTCTTATGTTTGGAGAAGTTCCCAAGCTTGCAGAAGACTGGAAGATTTATATACTGGAGGAGAACGTAATTATTGGCTTTTAGGAGATAGTGGTTACCCATTGCAGGTAAAATATACGAACGTATTATGTGTAGAGATAATAAAGTGTATTCGTTTAATTTACCAAATAGCCGTGGTTGATGACTCCTATACTTTCAACGTGCAATACATCCGAAGAGCGCTATAACATCGCGCACAAATCGACACGAGCTTTAGTAGAAAGATGTATTGGTATACTAAAATCAAGATTTCGATGCTTATCAAAAGAAAGGACACTTTACTATAGTCCACCAAAAGCAGGTCTGATAATAAACGCCTGTTTGGTCCTGCATAATTTTTTAGTTCGGAAAAAGATACCGCATCCGGAAATAATATCAGAGGAAATGAATGACAATGGGGAACAAACAAATGCGACTGCGGATATTTCATGCCGAAATATATCAAGTATTGCAAAAAGGCAACGTTCCGAGATAGTTGAAAACGTATTTGCTCAATAGATAAGAATAGATTGAAAAATCAATACAATCATTAAAAAAACAAGAGAAAAAGCAGTTGAATACCGTTCACCATTTGGAAAGAATTTAAAAATTCTCAAAAAAAAAAAACAAAAAACTAAATAAAAAGGCAAAATCCGTTACAAAATTTTTTAAAATCTTAAAAATACTATACGAAGACTTGGATCTAAAATTCTGTCTCTACCTATAACGAAGTGTGGGCTTTACCTATACGTGGGCCTACATAACAAATATTCAATATCAAAAGTCCTGCAGACCAAACACACATTTGAATAAAATTGTATCAATCTACTTCAATTCGTTTGGACGCTAGGGTGATTTCCACGGACAGACAACTTTTATCCACACCTTGCTGATTTGTGTCAAGCTCATTTCCAAAACAGTTTAAGAATAATCGACATCATTTTTAGTAATGGCTAGAATTTATTTATTATTATGTCAGTAGCCATTATTATTACAAGGTAGAACTTGAATGACTTCCTGTATTTTTTTTAAAAAATCCACTTTTGCTTGTGTATCAGCCTTAATCGCTTCTGTTTGCTCCTTTATAGCTTCAATCTCCCTTTCCTTTAGAGTATTAGACTTTCTCATAGCTTCCACTTTCTCTTCTTCTATTTTAAACAATATTTCAAATTGTGATTCATCAGGATATAAAGCAACCTTCCGTTTTTCTTTCCTTGGTCTTTTTCCTCCCAATTTAATTGTAAATGTGGAATTTTCTCCAGTTTCAAGATCTTCATCCAACTCTACAATTTGGTCATCAAGTATCTCCACCATATCTTCCTGATAGCAAATATCTGATGAGTTATTTTCCACATGTACTCCGGGACTACATAGGAACCCCATCTCCTGAGTTTTATCCCCATCAACCGCTTCTATTTTGGTAATATTTATAATCCTCTGTTCTACTTCAGATAGTTGCTTGATTTTTTTTGGTCCATTAATTCCACTTTTTTGTTCGTCTCTTTTCATCAAAAGGTATTTGGAGCGTGTATGTTGCCTATACGAATGGAAAAAATTGCATAGATAAACGCATGTACAATGACAAACATTGGTTGGTATTAAAATACGTAAAAGCATATCGAGCGATTCCATTTCCATTCTCCGGATCGTTAGATCCATTCTCCCAATTTTGCTCCTCTACAAATAATAATACTTATAATATTCTTCCAAAAAATCTTACTACTATTTTTAATATTCTACAATTAAAATAAGTCATACCTCAAATCACTCCAATATTTTCTCCACTTGGCACCATCCTTCATAGTCCCTCCAATAGCATTCAAGCATTCCGCCAATTCCTTCCATTTTTCTTCTCTATATTTTGCACCATCAACAGTACAAAATCTTCAATATACGTATATTTTTATTTTGTAAAGAAACATGATTTTTTTGTAAAATTTTAAATTGTCTTACTTGTCATTCGCCAAATCGACGTTTTCCTCAAGGAAATTTATTAAAAATTCCTTTTGTTCTTCTGAGGCTCTTTTACCACGGACCGATTTTTCCATTTTCATAAAGAAAATTTGTATGAAAAAATATTTTTCAACTGAAAACTTTTTTGATTCAATTTTCATGATTGCATAGAATCGGAATAGCTTACTTTGTGAAAATGTGAAAACACTAGTTTCACTTTCTATCGTTCCTTTCATATGAAAACATTAAAACATATGTTTTTATGTTTTCATAGAACTCGAATCAGTATTTGTATGAAACGGTGAAAAAACTTTTCATTTTACGTTTTCATAGAACCAGAATTGACCCCCTGGACATACATTTAAGTGATAAAGGATCTAATTCGTTTATTAGCATAAGAGGACAAGAAAACCCTTGACCTAGAATCTCAAAGATATAAAGGTGAAATCATGCATTTCAATTCCAACCCCTCACTTATTCGAACAATTTTTAAGGCACGCCTTTGTTTTTTTTTTTGGATAAGATAATTGCATTTTTACTTAAAAATCACCACACCCGACGTTACAGTGCATTTCGAATGAAATTTACATATTTCAAAGTGACACACCTTGTAAATTTAACATAGAATTGAACGGCCAAGGGTGGATTTTTGAATGTGTTGCATATTTCGTTTCATATGAAGAATATACGACATTTGGAATACATAAAATTTTATATCTTTTAAATAGAAATCAAATGACTCTACCACAAAAAAATTACAATCCTTTTCTATTCTCTTATCTTTTGCAGCTAACGCAGAACAATGCAGACCATAAAGTGTGTTGTTGTTGGCGATGGTGCTGTGGGTAAAACATGCCTGCTGATTTCGTATACCACCAATAAATTTCCTTCGGAATATGTACCCACAGTATTCGACAATTATGCAGTCACCGTTATGATCGGTGGCGAACCATACACATTGGGTCTCTTCGATACCGCCGGTCAAGAAGATTACGATCGTTTGCGTCCATTGTCATATCCACAGACAGACGTGTTTTTGGTGTGTTTCTCAGTCGTTAGTCCTAGTTCGTTTGAAAATGTCAAAGAAAAGGTATGTATAAAACGAAATAAAATGTTAATTGTTTTTTTTTTTTTGGTGCTTTTCAAGAAGCCTTCAAAACAAAGAACTTGCATTTAAAACTTAAAAATATGACATTTAGAAGGCCCTTGGAGCTTGGAGCAACGAGTATAAATATTGGTGTACTTTTTATACCCTACGCCACAAGGTGATCAGGGTATTATGTCTTTGTGCATTTGTTTGTAACAGGCAAAAGGAAACGTGATAGACCCATAGTTCCTTTTGACGATCTGCATAGAATCACATTCTGAGTCGATTTATGCATGTCCGTCTGTCCATGTATTTTTGTGACCAGTTCGCATTTATTACCCGATCCAGATGAAATTTTGCACAAATCATTTGTTTGGCCCAAGGACGAACCCTATTGAAATTGGAGATAATCGGTAAAAATTTAGATATAGCTCCCATATATATCTTCGTCCGATTTACATTTTATTGTGCACCAAACGTGTAATATCAGCGCGAATAGTATGGAATTTTGCACATACAACCAAATTAGGCCTGAAATGCCAAATTTGATCGAAATCGGTTCAGATATAGCTATAGCATCCGATTTGTTATTTTTGTCCTCCGCAGCCGTAATATGCACTCTGTAACAACAATATTTGGGGAAATATATCAAATACAGCTCAGGAATACATTTGCTAAATTTTATCGAAATCGGTTCAGATTTCGATATAGCTTCCATATATAACTTCGTCCGATTTACCTTTTATTGTGCATAAACGTATAATATTTGTTCAAATGGGATGGAATTTGGCACTTACGACCGACGAATTGAGTCTAGAAGCTAGTATGTCAAATTTGGTTAAGATCGGTTCAGACATAGCTATAGCTCCCATATATACTGTTCATCCGATTTGTTATATTTGTTACCCACAGCCGTAACATGCACTCCGTAACAACGATATTCAGGGAAATATTTCAAATACAGCTCAGAAATATCTTTGACAAATTTGATCAAAATCGGTTCTGATTTGGATAAAGCTCCCATATATATATAAAATGGGCAATGCAAGTCCGAATTTAAAAGATACAAATGATTCGGCATATTTTAAGTCTTTTGAATTTTAAATTTTAATTATAATCATAGCGTGTATGATTGAATTCTTCCATAAAAACTTTTAATTGTAATGTGGAGCTCTACTAAATTAGCAAAGTGGTGTAGGGTATCATAAAGTCAGCCCCGCCCGACTTTAAGACTTTCTTTACTGGTTTTTTGTGGTTTGATGACTGCTAGTGTGAGCCATCTATCCCACGAGGAGACGTTGGCTCGTGTTTAATAACACCGCCAGGACATGGAAAAAGGCCAACTGTCTAAATATTAACTTGAATTTTATCCAAAAATTTGGTGATTATCTGCATTTAATCAAGGCCATAATAGGCTATGAAATCTTCCGTAGATCTTGCTCTAATGAGCTCCTACTGGAATCATGTTTTCGACATTCAAATATAATATGATCTGCGGTTTCCTCAACATTACAAAGATCGTACATGGCTGTAGGTTCCACACCAAAACAAAATTGAGTAGTGTTGCAACAACAGTGGCCCGTTAATATTGTCTTTATTTCTTTGCATTTAATGGGTTTGATGGAAAATTTTTCCAAACCATCTGTGTTTGTTAACTGCCGGAAAGATGCGTCCAAATGTCGCACCTCTATTCTGGGATAAATTCTGATATTCTTCATTCCACTCTGCCCAAATTTTGTTTTGTTATCTGCATTGTCGCCTCACCAATCGTTAAAGGAGTATTGATTTCTAAGCCCAATTGCCTTGCTTGTTTGGCAGCTTGATATGTTGCTTCATTAATGCAAAATATTTGAATAGCTGGGAATGTAATATATTTCAATTTCAACAATTATTTGTTTCGCCAACTCAATTAGCTCTTTCACTATTGAATTTCCCTTGCCACCATTTTTAACCGCCAAAATGCCACTAAGGCTATTCGTTGGCACAGCTATTTTCTTTAAATATTTAAAATTCCAATACTTTGATGATGTCTATTAGCTCCGCCGACATAGATGACATATTCTTGTTGTTGTAAAAATAGAAAACCGTACCAGAATTTTTGTGAACAACGGCCGATCCAGACGATTCGGACATTTCTGATCCATCGCTGCAGAAGACTTCGAAGTTGTTATTTTCCGGCTTCCTTATTTTTTCTTGAAATAAAATAAAGGTGTACTTGTAAAACTCTGTAGATGAAAGGGGGTTTCTTTGGTTAGATGATGGCATGATATGGATAAAATATCTACTAAATATATGCAGATTATTGAAGAGCCGTAATATAATTTTTTTTTTCAGCTACGGATACAGAAATGCTTTTCGATTTTTTTACATTTAAAATTGTAAAAAAAATAGTAAACAATTCGAAGTGGGCCTGTGTTACTGCTTCTATTTGTAACAGATTTCTTAGGGTGTCTTCTGATCTACAGGCTGAGATAAAAAAAAACTGCAACGAAGTCAAAGGCCATAATTCATACATATTTTTTAAATTTTATTGAATGAAAGCAAAAATGTCGGAAATAGCATCAAATTTTTAGAATAAGTATAGATTTGTTCGAGTTGGTCACCTTTGGCACGAATTATAGCCTTCAAACGGCCAATGAAATCGTCACACTCTGCCCGAATGTTGCTCTGGGGTATTTTGGCCATTCCCGGTGAAACGCTTGCTTAAGGTGATCGACACTTTGGTTTTTTTTAGTGCCAACCTTGCTTTTACAAAATACTCCAGACACAATATTCCAACGGATTGGTATCCGGAGATTTTGGTGGCCATTGTGCGCTGGAAATGAAGCGAGAAACCTCATTTTGTAACCATTCTTGAGTGGTGCGTGCTGAGTGTGATGGTGCGGAGCCCTGTTGGAATGTCCAAGGTCTGCGGTCAAAATGTTTGCGTGCCTCAAGGCTTTAATACACCCTCCAGAATATTTTCGTTATAATATTCGATATTCGACATTCTGATGCCTCTGGCGAGATTAATGCGAGCGAAAAGCGACCATCGGCCGTTATGGCGGCCCACACCATCACCATGGCCGGTGCTTGAGTTTTGGTGGCCAACCGAAGGTGAACATTTTCAGCTGACCCGACCTCCAGGGCAAGTAAACACACTCATTTTGTTTGTTTACAAACTACTGGACAACGAATGTTTTCTCATCGGATAAAACCAAATTCGGCAGTTCATCACTTTCGGCCAAGCAAAGCAACTCTTTAGCTCTTCTTTGAGTCTATTTCCTTTCTGTTGCGGTGTAAGTTCCTGCACTTTTTGGAATTTCAATGGCTTTACTCCGAGCTCATTTTTTAATATTTGCCGAATGGAATATTGTGGTATGTTCAGCTCACGAGCCAATTTTCGGCAACTGCGACGCGGGTTTCGATCAAGTCGCTTCTTTACTTTTCGAACCATTTTTGCTGATGTTGCTGCTTTCTTCCGTCCACTTCTTTGACGTAGGGTCACGCTACCAGTATCACAGTAACGAGCGATGGTACGAGACACAAAATATTTATTCACATTTAAGTGCTGAAGTGCTCTAACGATAGCCACTTGTGGTTTTCCATCCAAATATAAAGAAATTACACTATCACGCTTCGATTGCATCACGAATAACTTTTTTTCTGGAAAGTTCTCACCAAATTGCTTTTGTACGCTTGTGAACAATATAATGAGCTGTCACTGGAATAATTTTAAAAGCTGTCGGACGAGTGGATTAGAAATGACAGCAGTCTGAAGTTGGTTGCGTTTTTTTCATCTCCCCCTGTATTTCTAACAAATCTCTTAGGGTGTCTTTTGGCCTATTGTAAACATTGTAAATTATCTTTCATGTTTTGGACGGATCTTATATCTTAAACGTATTTGAAAGGGCATTCTTCTTCTAAATCTTGTTGTGAGAGTGAAGACCGTTTTAGATGTTCTTCGCGATGTCTGCTAGAAACATATGTCCATGTAAATATCCCTAAATTCATGAAAAATGTTGTAAAGGACAACACTTTGATATATTGTTATTAATTAAATCAAATACTTTTCTACCCTCCACCATAGTATTGAGGGTATATTAAGTTTGTCATTCCGTTTGTAACACCTCGAAATACACATTTTAGACCCCACAACGTAAATATATTCTTGATCAGCATAAAATTGTATGTTGATTTAGCGATGTCCGCCTAACCGTCTGCGGAAATCACTCTAGCCTCCGAACGAATTGATACAATTTTACTTAAATGTATGTTATGTCTGCAGGACTTTTAGTATTTTTATGATTTTAGCGAATTTATTCACCGGAATTGTTTCAAATTTTGTATTTGAAGTTCGTAATGGATACTACAGCCTAGGACAGAAAATTGTCTGTCCATGTCCATGTCTTCGTAGAGCCCCCATATAACGGTACCTCCCGATATTCGTTATTTTGATGAGTTTAGCGGGATTTTTTACCGGAATTGTTTCAAATTTGGTATTTGAAGTTCGTAATGGATACTACAGCCTAAGACAGAAAATTGTCTGTGCAGGTCCACGTTTTCGTATAGCTCCCATATAACGGTACCTCCCGATATTCGGTATTTTGATGATTTTGGCGTCATTATTCACCGGATTTTTTCAAATTTGGTATTTGAAGTTTGTAACGGATGCTTCAGCCTAAGACAGAAAATTGTCTGTGCAGGTCCACATCTTCGTATAGCCCCCATATAACAGGTACCTTCCGATATTCGGTATTTTGATAAGTTTAGCGACATTATTCACCGGAATTGTTTCAAATTTCTTATTTGAAATTCGTAATGAATACTACAGCCTATGACAGAAAATTGTCTGTGCAGGTCCACGTCTTCTTCCCGATATTCGGTATTTTGATGATTTTATCAACGGCATTACAATTTTTTTAAGTTTCGCATTTGAATATTGTAATGGCTTACGACAAATGTTACCTAAGCAGGTCCATGTCATCGTACAGACACTAATATAATAGCAACATTCGGTATGTTTAAGATTTTAACAGAATTTTTAACGGATTTTATTGTTTTTGATAATTGCCAAATTCGTTCCAAATGGTGGCCGAACTTAAAGCTGTTTTACTTTTAATTTTTAAAGCTGTAAGCTATGTTTCCGTTCGAAGAATTTTTATACACCCTTCTTTTCCCTCTCTCGTTTTAATGGTTCTTCTATCTTCAAGACTCTTTTCCCTTTTCTAATACGAGTTTCCCTTTTTTCTCTTACGATTTTCTAGTGGGTACCGGAAATACAGCATCACGCCCAAAAGACACCCTTCTTGTTGGTGGGAACGCAAATAGATTTGCGTGATGAGACCACAACATTGGAAAAATTAGCCAAGAATAAACAAAAACCTATTGGCATTGAAATGGGTGAAAAATTGGCCAAGGAATTGAAGGCAGTCAAATATGTGGAATGCTCTGCCTTGACACAGGTAAGTTCCAAATGCCAAGTAGTGGGGCAAATGTAATAACACTTTTTTTCGTTTTCGTTGAACTTTGCAGAAAGGTCTTAAAAATGTTTTCGATGAGGCAATTTTAGCTGCATTGGAACCACCAGAACCCGCCAAGAAAAAGAAGTGCAGATTCTTATAATTTTTATGTGTATTATAATTTATTTCAACAAACGAAAGAAACAAACAAAATGCAGAAGCAAGTTTACATACACACACGCAATCAATAATTTCTAAACAACAACAACACAACACTGCAACAACATTAATCAATTGGATTTATATTGAAAAGAAAAAAAAAAACAAGAAAAACAAAATTTCTATTTGAACAGCGTCATAAGTTCATGAAGTACTAAATTAAACAAACAATGAAAACTAACAACAACAAAAAAAACGAAACTCGGATTTCTAGCTTAGTCACTGCAGCAAATTTAAAAAAACAAGAAACATAAACCAAGGAACCAGCAATAAATTAAATATAACAATTTTGCATTGATCAATATTTGATAGTCCTAAATTCTATAAGAAAAAGTTTATATAGAAACAAAAAGAAAAGAAAAAAAAACACCAACCATAACAACATTATACGTAATGTTAAAACTATTTTTAGAAACGCAAAAAAAAATTATTGAAGTTCGTCGTAAACAACAACAGACACTACACACACCACACTCTACTGATGGCAGTAACAACAATAATTTATCTAAAAAAACACAAATGCAAATAAAATATAATTGAATTTTGATGATTTATTGAATAAAATAAAACAGAAACGCAACATTTAACTGAAAAAAAGAAACAAAAGCAAAAACCATGTTATTTGTCATTGTCATTTGTCAAAACAAAACAGTCAACAACTCTTAACCAGCAAGAACAGGCAAGCAAAAGAGCATATTTGGATTGAGACACATACAACCCAGCTGCTGTCTTGCTGCAAACATACATACACATATACAAGATGAGATCTGTGGTTAAATTGACAGATTTGGACATTTTTCTCTTTCTTCCCCTCTACATCTATTAAACAAGATCCCCTACTCCCATTAAAATATTTATCCCATATTTATGTTCCGTTTTCTTTTTCTCACTCTCTCTCTCTCCTTATTATTTGCTCCAATGACGCGTTTTGTGTGGAAAGATTTACAGTGTTTAGCTTCTCGATAACCCCCCACAAAAAAAGAAAACTGTTTCCTTTTCTTTTTAATTTAATCATTTTTTCAAAAAACCACAACACAAAAAAAAAAACATAAAGAGACAAAAATGATTCTAGTTCGTCTTACTTGAACTAATGCATTTTTTTTTATTTAAAAGAAAATAAAAACAAAATTATATTAATATATACAATATTAATCATTAATAATATATTAAACGAAAAGTAAAAAACAAAAGCAAAAAAACATATTTTTATATATACGATTATCAATTTTTACATTATATTTTTAGTTTCTAGACATTGTAACTATTGATTTCAGATATTATAATAAATAATAATAAAAAACAACAAGTATAAAAGAGCGAAACAATAAAATTCTTAAATTCTAAATAAAAAATTCTGGGAAAGCAAATGATTTATAAAACACAGAGATAGGGAAGGTAATGTAGGAAAATGCGAAGACAAGTAAAGGTGTAAGTACATAAGCAGCTTGAAGTCATGGCTAGGCATATTTTAATTTCATAATGAGATTACAGAGCCGCATTAAATTCCTGACGTCGTTTTCCATTATAATAGACATTAATATTCCATGACTTCAAGCTTTTTATGTACTTGCACCCATTGTAGAAGAATACAGCTGTTGGGACGATGAACAGTCAAAGCAATTTTGAAATAGAAAATTTTAAATGAAAATTTATTCAAATTTGTAAAAATAGTTGAAAAATGCATATTATAACAAACTCTGATTGATGCCGTATAAGAAAACATATAAAAATAATTTTTCAATCAACATTTTCAATTCCAAAATTGGTTTGACAGATCTTGTCCTAGCAGCTGTATTGATGCCTCTACCTATATTCTTCTACCATTACAAGAACTAACAGCGCCGAGAATGCGCCCTTAATATGAACGGTGAAAATAATAGATAAATTTTTATTTTTGTAAAATATGCCACTCGTCATACGTAAATATTTCAGATACGAAAATAAATGTTATTTGAAAAATGACAATGTCGAGTACTTCAGAAAAAGGCTTGCCATTTTCGATTTAGCAAATGAGTCTACCTCTATTGTATTGTCAAGCGTTGTGTAATTAAATGTTTTCAGTTTATTTTTAATAATTCCGTTAACATCTCATTTAAAAAAGGGTTAACCTACGAAGCCCTGCTTAGCTGCATTTATATTTACCTTTAAAAAAACTTTATCTAATCGAAGTCTTTGTCAAGAAAAGGTGAGAATACATAAAAGGCTTTTCTGACTGGCTTAAGTAATTGGCTGACTTCTTCGTAAAAGAACAGAGGCGCCTAGGGCCAAAACCAACTAAGTCAACTTAAAACTCCTTTCTTCCTCTACGAAGAAGCCAGCCGATGACTTAAAGCAATCAGAAAAGCGTTTTATGTATTCTCACCAAAAAACATTGTTTACTCTGTTAAGCTGATGTAATAAAACGTATCGTTTGAGTTTCAATACGTTTGATTTTATATTAAATAACGGACTTCCCTTCGTTAAACTTGTAAAAAAGGTGTTAGTGTGTGCTACTTTTCATTGTAGAAGAATACATGTACGTGCATCAATAAAAAAGGTTACTTAACATAAAAAAAATTAAAAATGCAACTCTGTGCTAGAGTCTTATAGTGACAAATAGACTTTTGCATGGTAGAAGAATGCAGGTAGACGCATCGACACAGCTGCTGGGACAATGAACTGTCAAACTAAATTTGAAATTGAAAATTTTGAATGAAAAGTTATTCAAATTTGTAAAAATTGTTGAAAAACGAATATCATAACAATCTCCGATTGGAGTCGTATAAGAAAACATATAAAAATCTACTTATTTTTGAAAAAAAAACTTTTCAAAGTTTTTGACATATCAATGATCCCAAGCGTTGATGCATCTACCTGTATTTTTTCTACCATGGACTTTTGAATATGTAACAGTTCGTTTTGTTTATTTAACCTTTTTGATCAAAATCCTTATATTAGGGAAACACCGTGAAACACTAATGGAATTGTGTAGTTACTCCACAAGATTGAATCTTAAATAGTAGGACAATACAGTTTTAACCCAAAAATTTTACAATTTGTTGTCCATAAACGTCGAAAATATGCAATCCATGGCAGAATCAGGGAGGTAAAGTCCAGCAATCATATGCTTACAATTTTTTCAAAAATTATTCATTTGACAGAATCTCATTGTCAAAATTTGTATTTATAAATCTTTTATACGCACACAAATCAGAGATGGGAACCTCTTTTTATGTAGTGAAATGTGACAAGGTAAATGCTTATTTGAAATGACTTTAGGGTGTAAGCACATAAGAAGCTTGAAGTCATGGCTAGGCATATTTTGTGACATTTCATAAAGGAATTACAGAGCCGCACTAGAATCCAGCCGTCGTTTTCCATTATAATTTGACATTAATATGCCTAGCCATGACTTCAAGCTTTTTATGTACTTGCACCTTTACCTGCTTAATTTTACCATGATGCAATCGGATATAGTTACGATATACATTTTTTACAAATGTGAATCATTTTCCATTCAACATTTTCACTTCCAAAACTGGTTTGAGAGTTCATTGTTCCAGCAGCTGTGTCGATACGACTACCTCTATTCTTCTATCAATGTTCCCATGCGTTGATGCACCTACCTTTATTCTTCTACCATGGTTTCTATGGTGTTTCAGCCTCAATATGTCAAAATTTATAAAAAGATCACCTAAATATATTATCATATTTATATATAAATATGTATTGTGGTTTTGCATTTCTATAGCACAGTTTTTTTTTAAACTCAACGTAGTAGCAGAAGCGATCAGATCGTTCACTCACATTCAGTCAATGCAGAAGGAGTCACACAATGGATTTCATAAAGTGTGTTGTTATTGGCGATGGTGCTGTGGGAAAAACATGTCTTCTCATATCGTATACGACAAATGTTTTTCATGCGGAATATGAGCCGACAATATTTGATAATTATGCTGTTACTATTGTTATTGACGGCAAATCATACACACTGGGAGTATTCGATACAGCTGGCCAAGAAGATTATGAATGTTTACGACCCTTGTCCTACAAGGATACCGATGTATTTCTGGTGTGTTTTTCGGTCGTTAATCGTACGTCATATGCAAATGTCAAAGAAAAGGTAAGAAATTGATTTAACCTTTAACTTCTGTGGTGGTGGTAAATTTTACCCTCCCTTCACATTTTCTTGAAATTCTCTATTCTATTACAATGAATAAAAATGTTGTTTACATAAAAAAATGTTTTTTTACTTATTTCAATTTAAAATATACAAGCTTACTTTTAAAAAACAAATTATTATCAAATAAAATTTTTAACAAAGTTTTTTTCTGTAATATTTAGAGGGGTAAAATTTACCACCACGTTATAAAGTATGTCACCTCAGAATTTAATGCCATGTTTACGTTAGAACTTTTTGTAGGGTTAAGGTGCAAGTACATAACAAACATAACAAGCTTGAAGTCATGGCTAGGCATATTATTGTCAAATTATAATGGAAAACGACGGCAGGATTTTAGTGCGGCTCTGTAATCCCTTTATGAAGCGTCACAAAATATGCCTAGCCATGACTTCAAGCTCTTTATGTGTTTGCACCCTTAACCTTCTTTGAGAGGATTTATTTGAAGTAAAAGTAATGGATATGACAATTTAAATCCAAATCCAGTGGGTTAACCCTCATACATATAAACGTACTGTAAAGGTTAAATCCAATACAAGTACGACGTTTAAGCTTACTAACAGTACGTTTACATATAAATGGGTTATCCCAATGGATTTAGACATGGTAGAAGAATATAGGTAGGCGCATCGACTCAGCTGCTGGGACAATGAACTGTCAAGCCAAATTTGGAATTGAAAATGTTGAATGAAAAATTATTGAAATTTGTAAAAATTTTTTTAAATAAAACGCTTATTATAATAACCTCCGAATGACGTAGTATAAGAAAACATATAAAAATCTATTAATTTTTGAAGAAACATTTAAAATTTTTTTGACATATCAATGTTCCCAAGCGTTGATGCATCTACCTGTATTCTTCTACCATGGATTTAGATTAAAATTGTCAAATAAATCCTCCTGAAATAAGTTAACCCTACAAAAAGTTCTGACGTAAAATGGCATAAATCTAGTGAATTGTCAACTTAATGCCTATACGTTAAATGAAATCGACTCGCAAATCCAAAAGATTTATCGTATACGCAATGGAATTGTCCGTTGAAATCCACTGGATTTATTTTGTCACGTAATCCACTCGATTTAAAATGTCAATTTCATAGCGAATGCGTATTCATAAATCAAGAGGACATTATTTGAATTAGGAGTGGATTTCGTAAATTTTGATCATACTTTAAGGTGTGTACGATAATCCGATATTTTGTAAAAAAAAAAATATTACAAAATGTGGTTCGATAACCCAAAACTCCATTAAAGGAGAGTGTGTAAAGAAAGCAATGTTGAAAGTTAAGATACTAATAATATGTCAAATTTATTCATTAAGAATTAATTATATTTTAATTATTTTTCAGATAATAACCCTTTTATCATGGTAGAATTAAAAAGGTAAAGTCATGCAATCACATGTTTATATTTTTTTCAAAAATCATTCTTTTGGCAACATCTCTTTTTGTCAAAGTTTTTTAATGTTTTTCAAATATAAGTGGATTTTTAGGTTTTCTTATACGGCGTCATTCGGACACTTTTATATTTCACGTTTTTCAATAATTTTTTCAAATTTAAATAATTTTTCATTCAACATTTTCAATTTGGCAGTTCATTGTCCCAGCAGCTGTGTCGATGCGTCTACCTATATTCTTCTACCATGGTATTTATAAATATACATTTTGACAATGAGATGTTGTGAAATGAAACGTTGAAAGAATTGTAAACATAAGATTCACAATTCTACCATGGCTAAACATCTTTTTATTTATTACAAAAAAGTCCAGTAGATGACTTTGCCGAAACAATTGTACATATAATATTTATTGTGTTGTAGTGGGTACCAGAATTAAAGCAACTTTCTCCAAACACACCATTTTTGCTGGTCGGAACCAAAATAGATTTGCGTGATGAGCAGCCCAACAGCTCGTCCAAAGTATTCAGTAGATATAATGAAACCCCAATTGACTTTGCTATGGGTAATAAATTGGCAAAAAAGATAAAAGCTGTGAAATATGTGGAGTGTTCGGCCTTAACAAAGGTAAGATGTCTAAATCACTTCATTCTCAAAGTTCAAAAGTTTAAATCCCATAAAATTTTCAGAAAAATATCAAAGCTGTATTTGATGAAGCTCTTTTAGCTGTCATCGGACCCGAAAAGCATCATAAGAAATGTTTTTGTCGCATACTTTAATGGAGAGAATTTAAAAAAGCGTTGTATTCAAAAATAAATAGCCATGTAACTGTAAATCCATGGTACAATGAAATTAACGTAACCTCATTTCAAATACTACCATGTGATTTTAATTTTTTTATTTTTCTGGCTTAATATGTCAACTTCATTTGTTTATGTATGTGTATTCTTTTCAATAATAAAAAATTGTTCAGAAAATATTCAAATTCGAGAGTTTTCAAAATGCTTATGCTTATCTATACTTGCAATTTTTTCAAAGTTAACCTACCTTGTCTTCATTGTACCATGGTTCCACCATTTGACGGTTTCGAATAATGTGGAATAGAAAAGTTTTAGTACTTAAAAATTCTATTCTAGGTGGGCGTAAACACGGGCTGGCTGACCTTTCGCATGACAGTCAATACTTGGCATTTGTACCAACATCTTGCAATTACAGGAAAATGAACCAAAAGCCATTTTAGTACTTTTGACATTATTGGTCTTCCATCCCTGGTGTGTTTGTCTACAGAGTATAGAAACTACAGCGCATCGCCGACGGTTGGTTAGCAACTTGGAAGCCGCCGCCGCCGAAACAAATCGTTTGACTTTGTTTTCAGTGCAAACGTCAAGTGATTTTGTTTATAATTTTTTTTGTATAAATTCAATAAATTAAAAGATAGAAATGTTTTAGTGTGTACTCAGCTTAATATTTATAACGGCGTCAAAATGACGCCGTAAAGCCGGTCGATTTCTTCCTCGAGTTGAAGAAACTTACTCTCGCGGTTCATTTAATGAATGTGTCCAGCGGTTCGATTTCCTCATGTCTCATTCGTAAACAACAGAGTTTCCTCGGGGTTTGTTTCGTTGGGGACGTCTTCCCTGTCTATATATCATTTGGAGCATTTAGTGTCTGATTTTGAATTTATACATTTTAATATGATTATGAATTGCACAAAAGTTAAATTAAATATTGCACAACGATGGCTGTCGACTGTGTTTAGAAGAAATTTAACCGTTTTGGGTATTGAAACATCTTGCGACGACACGGGTATTGCAATTGTGCGGCGTGAAAATGACAACAATAAAGTACTGGCTAATGTTATGAACTCACAGCAGAGTTTCCACATAAGGTAACACAATATTTTATATATTCTTTTAACAATCTGTTTAAATTGCAGAGAAAAACCCTCGAAATTCGCTGAACACCAACAGCTTGAATTCGGAACCGTCCGTTTGTTATTTAAACGTTGAGCCGGCATGCTTTGGGTCAAGGCCATAGAGGAGTGTTAAAAAGTGTTTTTATAATTACAATCACAAGCCGTATAAAAGTATAGGCCGATTCACCTCCTATCTGTTAGCCATGACCGCTTTGGCAGTGATGCATAATTAAAAGCATCGGCTTAACTCTAGTTTAGTAAAAACTCTTCAATTTTTTTCAGTGGAAGGTATTTTTACCCTGATCCCGGGAACTCGGATTTTCGGGCCACAAATCTGGGATTTCGGGTCCGTCCCCCCAAGAAAAAAATAGTTTCCCAAAAGCAGGGTAAAAATACCTAATCGAAGAGTTTTTAAAAAATTAGAGTTGTTCCAAAGCATCTCTCAGATCGGTTTTACAGCCACCTAGGACTGTTGAATTGCAATCATAGTTTTCAAAAGTGATAGAAAAAGAACCTCCAGTCAGTGGCACCTACATTGTCTATATTTCTTCCTCAACTTTACGGACTTGCAGTACTCAGTTTTCAATAGCAAGTCTGTTAGTTGAATCTTAATGATTTTTAAAAATAATTTCAATAATATTCCCATGTCTAGATATGGTGGCATTATACCACCACGTGCCCAAGACTTACATCGATCGAAAATAGCTGAAGTTTATGAACGTTGTTTGGTGGAGGCAAATATCAAACCCGAAGAAATTGATGCCATTGCTGTTACAACCCGGCCAGGTAATTAATAAATGTTGTTTAACATTGTGTTTATATAACAACATTAAGCTTTAGCCTGACCATATTCAAACAACACAGTAAACTTCCTATTATTTTAGATCAAATCATTTTTATATTTTTTTATTATTTGATCTCAAATCACATCTATGTTTTCTTACATTTCAGGCTTACCTCTAAGTCTCATGGTTGGTTTACGTTTTGCCCGGCACATTGCCAGGACATATAACAAACCAATGGTACCAGTTCATCACATGAAAGCCCATGCCTTGCAGGCTTGTATGGAACACACGATACCATATCCATTTTTGTGTCTACTCATTAGTGGTGGCCATTCGCAGCTGTGTTTTATAAAAGGTCCAGAAGAATTTCTCCTGTTGGGCGAAACTTTGGACGATGCCCCCGGTGAGGCATTTGATAAAATAGCTCGACGTTTGCGTCTATATATTAATCCAGAATACCGTAACTGGAATGGTGGTCAAATAGTGGAGCAGGCTGCCAAATTGGCCAGTAATCCAGAGGCATTTGAATTTCCTTTGCCGTTGGCCAGAATGCGTGATTGTAATTTTAGTTTTGCCGGCATTAAAAATAATTCATTTCGCGCCATTAAGAGACAGGAAAGGATAGAGGGTTAGAGTGATATTTTTAATATCGTTTTTCAATTAATGAGTTTTTTTTTTTTTTTTTTTTTTGATTTCAGCTTGTCCTCCCGACTCTGTAATAACTAACTATGCTGACTTTTGTGCCGGTCTGTTGAATGCAATTTCACGACATTTAATGAATCGCACTCAAAGAGCCATGGAATTTTGCATAGAACGTGGTTTGTTTTCAGGCAATTGCCGTTCCTTGGTAGTGTCGGGCGGTGTGGCCAACAATGATACCATTTTCAATGACATTAGCCATTTAGCCGAACAATATGATTGCAAAACATATCGCCCCTCTAAGAAATATTGTTCAGATAATGGTGTTATGATAGCCTGGAATGCTATAGAACAAATTATGAATGATAAACAATGCCTCACGTATGATTATTACAAAATCGATGTACAAGGAAAGGCGACATTGGGTACATCATTGCTACAAGAAGTTGTTGAGGCCGATATTAAATGTAAATGGATAAAACCTTTGAGAAATGTCGAAAATAGTTAATAGTCTTTCAAGGAATATTTATTTTCTCCTTTAACATGGATACATTGACCAAGTACAAACATTGATGATGATGGCGATACAGACATTAAAAACAAATTTATTATCTCAACGTTACTCCATCGCTAATGGAGATGAATTGTTATACGAATGCTTTTCATTTGGTTTTTTGATTTTTTGTTTACTTTTATAAAACATAATAATAATAAATATTATATAATAATATATACTGGAACTATGATGCAAAGGATTTGCAAAACGTAATGGGATGTCTAGACTTAAGAACTAATAGAAAAATACCTCCTATTTCTCAACGTTCATAGTAAACCCGATAGTATAGCGTTTTTGAACGCCATATACTATAGCTGTTATCGAATTTAAGCAAATAAACGCCCTCGCCAGGATAGCTGTGGGAACCAACATACACCTCATTGAAACATTCGCGACGATATATGGGAACAATAATTGATATGGGTGGCTTTATCGAGACACTATTGTTGGCCAAATTATTGCGATCGTTCGCCAGGGATCCACATTCCAAGTCTTCATTGGTCGACAGATAATCTTCATCGAGGAATTCGTCGTCATCATCGCTGTCACTGACATGAACTGTGACCTCTTGGCTAACCGGTTTGCTCCATTCAAAATATATGCCAAAACCAATGTCATAATTATCCGTGGCAAATTCCCAGAATATTGATTTACCATTCATATTGGTAGGGACGCGTACCTGGAAAAGAAACAAAAAAATAATTATCACATATCGAAAAAAGAAAACACAAAATTCTCAACAACATACCGTGACCGTATCCCCATGGCCAATGGTAATAACCCCGTCTCCATCGCCTGCCGAGACTTCAGCCTTAAAATCTTCAATGTCTGGACGTGTCCAGATTTTTGCCGGTTGTATAAGAACATAATCATCATCGTCGCTATTATGATTTTGTAATTGTTGGTTACCATCATGGGGCTGCTGTTGTGTTGTCTCCTCAATTGACATTTTGGCCAAGTCTTTATTTAAGGCATCACCATCAGTTGTAAGGCCAATACCACCATTGCCCATATCCAGGGGATTTTTATGTTGCTCTGACATGGAACCCAAATTATTATTGTTTGTTGTTGCCTCCCCAGCCACATTGTGATTCTGCATGTGCAATTGTTGCATATATTGATGATAGTGTTCCTGCTGCAATTGATGTATAAGAACTGCCTGTTGTTCAGGATTACCAGGGAATTGCTTTTCCGCATAGGTCTACGGGGGAGAGAGAGAAAAGCATTCAATTAGGTATTTAATTTTAATATTTATCGGAATATCCTAATTGAGGATTTGCACTCTGGGTTTTGGGAGAGATTTGCAACTCCGTGTTTTTTTTAATAAAATTTTCTTTGCTTTCCTGCCGAGTAAACAAGTTGTATGAACTACCCAATTCCAACTTTGATACCTATGCAAATTCTTATATTTGCCTAAGTTGTTGTTATTTGCCCTTACTTCGCTTATATGGTTGTACATTACCAAAGAAATGTATTTTAAGTTCCGTGACCTCGATTCAAATGTAGACTTCCTTTGGTTTCAATGTTATCACTGAAACTATGTGTATTTGGAGGGATGTACATATGTATGTTTATTCATTGTTTAGTTGTTTAGTGCTGAGATAATGTATACAGACGGTTCACAGTTGTGTAAAAAATTATTAGTACATTTCTCCAAATAAAGAATTTCTTTCAAAGAAGTATATCTATTTCTAAAATAGAGGAACTCTTCCTTATGAAAGTTCCATGTAAAGCTCATATTCGATTTGAACCGGTCTATAGACCATCCTTTCTACAAGATGAAAATGATATCCCAAAGGATACATTGTGCGGCAACTTAAGGACATTTCTATAAAAAGGGAAATCTTTTCTCTTGAAAGAAAAAGGAATATTAAAAAGATTAAAAATATAAAATCTTTTAAGTTATTTTTTCTTTACACAATTTTTTCTTGTGGAATCTATTCTACAAGAACGGAACATTTAAAGATATATAAAAAACATAACTCATGCGCCTCCTGTCGAAATATTCACACATACCTATACCCTGCACTGTATTCTCTTAAAAATCACAACAATATAAAAAAAACACTTGTCTGCCAACCGAGTAACCTATAAATAATTGATGTCAAATGTCCTTTGGTGTGTCTACTCACAATATGGAGAAGGGTAATTATTGACCTAATTCAAGGTAGCACCACCACACACATTCAAACGCACAGTAAACAAAACAAATCAACTGTGACATACACACATTTGATTTCGGCTCATACCACTGCGTCGTGTCTAATAATGGCCACGTACATACCTTAAACTGTTGATATGTTTGTTTATTCAGTGCATCCTGTAATTGCCGACGTTGCATTTCTTCTTTATAGCCCTCCTCCAGCAGCTCTTGTTGTTCGCGTTCTTTACGTTCCTTTTCCTGTTTCTCTTGTTCCATACGTTTCAGCTCCTCTTTGAGTGTCTCGTCGCGATTTTTTCTCACCGCTTCCACATAGGGACGGAAGGCATTACACATAGAATCTAGCAAATCGATAAAACCCTCCATAGCCTGCTCCCGGCTAATGTCACCCAACATTTGCCAATGCATGCGGCGATCTTTGCCAATAACATCGAGAACCCCCAATTCGGGTGCTGTTTTGGGATCGAATGGGCCACATTGTTGTTGTTGCTTAAATGCTATCAATTTCAAGTTGTCCACGTAGGAGAGATGCAGAGCCTTTCCAGAGTTTTCTATGTAGGACAGCCGGGGGGGAGAGGAGGAATGGTGAAGGAAACAAACAAACAATACAGTCAGCAAAAAGTATAGACAAACAGAAGTAAATATGTGTGTTTTACTTACGTTTGTAAAACTGTAAAGCCATACGATAAAGTTCCACCAATGGAAACCCCCATTTTTCCAGTTCATCTACGTTTTTATCCATTTTTTTTACCGTAATCTGTTAAAATCTCGCTTTTCCTTGGTCAACTCAATACAAAAAATAATTTCGTGGATAGGGGTTTATAGTTTGAATTTAGTCTTGTGAATCAATCGATTTTGTGTACCCTAATTCTTGATTGATTTTTCTTACTCTAGAGAAGAGTTCTGTAGTTTTACTTTTGTTCTTGGCCGTTATTACACAATGTAATTCTTTTAGCAGAGTAACAACGTTTTTTCCTGTTTTGTACGAAAATAGTGAAAAAGATAGGAGAAATATACTCGTTTCCTTTACATTTTAACGGGTTGCTTTTTTGTCTTCAGTGAAAAGTTTCAAATATGAAGATTTTTCTACTTTAAGGGAACTGGCAGAATAACCATGAGCAGCCCAAAACAGCAATAAATCGAACGTCCAACCGGAAATGTTGTCTCCCGTAACATTTGTTGGCAATAAAACGCTAATGACTAGTAAAGTGTAAAAACGGCTATAATTTTTATGCCATATTAAAAGTAGGAGATTCTTATAAATAAAGAAATATAGCTTCAGATATGATTTGAAAATATCGAAATTAGTTTATTTGCAGAATTCTAAAGTTAAAAAGTGAAATAGAATATCTACCAATTTAGAACAAATCGTATATCTATACGAAGACGTGGATCTGCACAGACAATTTTCTGTCTTAGGCTGGATACATTTCGAACTTCAAATACCGAAAACACCAAATATCGGGAGATACCGTTATATGGGGGCTATACCTACATGGCCCATTTTAAATACCAAAAGTCATGCAGACATAATACACATTTGAGTAAAATTTTATCAATCTACTTAAATTCGTTCGGAAGCTAGAGCGATTTCCACAGACGGATGGACATCGCTAAATCGACATAGAATTTTATGCTGATCAAGAATATATATACTTTGTTATGATTAACTTTTGATTAAATATTTATTTATAATTATGCATATTTATATATGTAAGTTTGAATAACATTTTCTTATTGGAGTAGGTTAACACAAACATCTAGTTGCGCTTACGTTAAGAATGTATCTCATTTTTTTGGTGATTATTATGTATTTGAAAATCTCTAAATTGGAACAAATACTTAGTTGGATTATATATTTTTTATTGCATCGTTTGTGGCGCCCACTTGAACTGCAAAAGAGGAATGTGTTCTTTTCTAGGATTAAATAAAGTTAAATAAAAATAATGATAATTTTAAAATATTTTCTTTGAAAATAAAGTAATACAATGAATTTTGTTTTTTTTTTTAACCAGGATAGACAATGTAAAACCAAATACTTTTTAAAGCTTACTGTTGTGCTTAAGGGAGGAATAGTCAATTGGGGAGTGCTTGTGTTGTTTACAAACTTAATCAAACTGTATTGGAGCTTTCCGTATTATTCGCTATGGATAACTTTTTTCTTTTAAATTACTTAAGGCGAACGTATAATAGCTTCGTAGGCAGCAAATATCATTGGAGCCACCTCCACGGAACGTGATTTTAGACTGAGAGTAGCATCAGGATTTCCTGGTTGTAATTTCAATTCTAGCAAGACCCAAATATTGTTGGTGAGTTTCAGAGACTGATAGAGCATATCTTGGCCTTCGACATTACGTTTGGCAATCGTAAAGACATTATTGGTGGTCATCTTGGAGGCAATGCCATCTGTTGTGCCAATGACACCACTCAACGAATATTGAACTTCATTGGCAGCTGGTATTTCTTTCCAGGTATTCAAGAACACCCGCTTATCCAGTTGGCCATCTTCAGCAAACAATACATTTCCATGAATCAAGCAGGCGAAGTAGAAAATATCGATGTTGTTCTTAACAGCAACTTGTAAATTGTTTAGTGGTTCCATGCGCTGTACTGGACCCTGTGTGCCCAAATTCAAACTCACTTCTGTCGATTGGTTGGGAGGTAAGGGGGCAACTTGCAGAGGTTGGGCGGGTACCAAACCAAAACTGTTCTTGTTCAATTGTATGGCAAAGCCGCTCATTGGCTGCATGGCTTTGTTGGTGAATTTCATGTCCATAAATATTTCGCCATTGCGTCGAGAAAATGAGCCCTGGATTTCCAAACCTTTACCTTTTTCTGCAGGTAGCCACACAATTTTGGGAATTTGTAAGCCCACATTCAATGCGGTACCACCCAAACCAAATATGTCACCTAAAAGACTGCTTGCTCCAGCGGAGGCAGTTTCAGCAGGGGGACCACCGAGCTGGAAGGCAAAATATTTTCTTTATATTCTTTCTCCCTGTGGAAATATCATTAGGAATACTCACCAAAATATCTAAACCACCACCCAACAAATCAATACTTGTGGGTGCAGCTGCTGGCATTGATGGTGCATTAATGTCCATGGACAATAGATCGCCGATAAGTGATTCTTGATTGGGAATAACCATAGCTTCACCGCCAGCGCCGGAACCACCGGCCTCACCAGCTTCACCGCTAGCTGCAGCACGATTGGGCAAAGATTTTCGCACACCCGCCCCACGGCCCTCAACAAAGGCTGTGGGTGGTTTGTGATAAACACTAGCCAGAGAACTAATATGACATATGAGTTCATCCAACAAGGTTGGTTCCAGCAAATCTGTTTCTTCCGAAATCAATGGTTTATCAGCCAAGACGACTTCCTTGGCGGCAGCGGGATCTGTGGACAGCAGACGCCAGTAAATAAAGCCGCGATCACGTAAGTCAGGATTATCAGAATCTTGAGTGGCCAATGACAATACGTGTTGTACCAATTCTTGGGTATCTGAGGGGCGTTTTAAAAACAATTTCACCACGGCCGTCAACAATTGCAATTGGACTTGGGCATTTTCATCTTGGAATCCCTCCAAGAAACTATCCAGCAACTCATCGGCGTTATCAATACGTTCAGCATATTCACCAATAATCCAAACCATGGAGGCTCTGGCCTCAGGTTCGTCCAGAGTGTCGAGATTTTCACACAAAGTACTAATAATACTTTCGTATTTGTTGGGATATTTACGGAAAATATCCTTGATGACCACAATGGCCTCTTGCACCACATAGTTGACTTTGGTTTGAATAAGCTCCAACAGGGTGGAGACGCAACGTTCAGCCGAGGCTTCAACCTAATGAAAGGACAATGTTATTCAAGGCAAAATTATTGTAGAAAATATATAACAATTTATATACCAATTTAGATATATGATAAATCTCACCTTAATGGCACACCGACCAATAGCTCTGACAGCCTTCCTTACAAAGTCCACATCAACTTCGGTGGCGTACTCCTTGAGCTCACTCAAAACTTGGGCAATATTGCTTTGATTGGCCAGACGGATCATAATATCCAACTTCTCCAATTTCACATAGATCGGATCATTGTATTTCACAAAGAAAACTTTCATTTCATGTTTCAAGATGTCAGGACGTTTTTGTACAATCAAGTTGATGTTACGCAAGGCAACATATTGTACCTCTGGTTCCGAGGAGAGCAGAGTAACCAATGGGGGTGCCAGTTTCTTGGTCAAGGTGGCACAAAAATCTCCATCATTTGAGAGCATTTCTAACAATTTCATCAACACTTTAACAGCGCTCAACACTACGGCGGCATTGGCATGGGCCAATCGCGGTGTTATACGTTCACAAATGGATTGGGCCTCACGTTCATCTTTGGGACTATAGTTGGCCAAGGAATCCAAAATAAATACCTGGCCCCATTCGGTGCACTCATTCAAGGCGGTGAGCAATTTGTTGATCGTGGCTGAATTCATTTCCACCAAAGGTTGTCCCGATTGACTCGATTCGTTAATTTCACTCAAGGCAGCCACTGCATTTGCAACAACCATGGGATTAGAATCGGACAGCAAATCCTTCAACTGATCTAGAAAACCTTGATCTTCTACCATGGATGCGGAAATATCATACAGTTTGGCTACGCACACGGCAGCGGTCTTGCGTACATAAGGATCTTCATCTTTTAAACATTTACGCAAAGGTTCACAAAGATATTCGGTTATTTTGTCTACACGTATACAGCCCATTGTACGCACTGCCAAAGCTCGAATCAAAGGATTTGAATCTTCACAATCCTTAACAAATGTATTGACAGCCATAATAGCGGCATCTGGTTGCGACTTGGCATAATTCATGAGATACAAATAAACCAATTTTTTGAGTTCCAAGTTATCAGTTTGCATGCAGTTTACAACATCAGGGAACAAAACTGAGACATCTTTGCCAACAGTCATACTGGCAATGACCTATATGAAGATTTGGGATTATTTTTTGGATGAATTGTGATATATAAATATTAAACTCACCTTCTTGACAGCCTCCTTTTTCTTCTCCTTTTTGTCATTATTCAATTCTGATTTCAATTCAAAAATTTCACCTTTCTTGGTGGTAGAAAAGTATTTGGAGTCAGTCATCTTTAGGCTGGTATTTTACTGGTGAACAAAAATAGGAAATGTTAGTGACACTTTTAAAATTAGTTTTCACGGAACAAATATGAAATATTTCTGGTCAATTTTACCAATGGGGTTTTAAAATCCCTATAAACATTTTGCAAATTTTCGTATTGCAAAAATCTATTGGTACATTCTACGACTAGATTTTCGATTCACATGTAGAATAAAGAATTGAAATTTTGGCCTATCAATTGGATTACGATAGATTCAGATACAGGTTTTCCCATTTCTTATGGCCGGAACTGTGCTGCCTACCCGTATTTTACACATACACATTATTACTCTGTAAATTTCATTGCTTGATGAAAATTTGCTTTTAACTACCAAAAATAAATATTTCTCTTATCATGAATCCAACAATTGTGTGGGGTAAACGAACGTTGCTGATGTAAAAAATTGATTGTAATTAGAATAAATACCAATGCATCTACTTGCAGAGAGAAAAAAAAGTTTGCGGGGCGTATACATGTTTCATCTTGTTCAGCAAGTTGTCGTATCAAAGAATTTTCCGGAGAATATTTAGCTAACTATTTCGATTTTTTGCAATGCAATTTTTATGTCTATCCAATCTTTAACTTTTAAATAAAGTTCTTATGCACATTTTGTGTTAATTTACCTCTGCTTTTCTACAAATTTTATGAATTGAATGAATTGAAATTGTTTAGGTGACGAATAAAGATTTTTTCACGTAGGGATATGTAAGTCGACTTTGGATTAATCGAATAATCGACTTTGAGTACTCAAAGTTCTTAAACTCGAACTCGACTAGGGACTTGGGTGAAAACCGAGTAATCGACTATTCATAGTCGTTTGTTTGACTTATGCTATGTTCCCATTGATAGATACATGAATTAAACCGTTCATACGGCACGATGCGTAATTCATAGTAAAGGTGGGAACACATAAAACGCTTATTTGGCTTAAGTCATTCTTCTACCATGAAGTATAGGTATTGTTTGAGTCATTCTACAGTTCGAGGGGAAAAGATAATTTTGATTTTCTTTCAGCTCCTATAATGAGAGTAGAAAGAAAACTTAAAGGTGGCAATACATAAAGCGTTTATTTGTCTGGCTTAAATCGTCGGCTGGTTTGCTCCGCATCTTTGGATTAGGTCATTGCCTGGTTTCTTCGTAAAATAACACAGGTTTTAGGTTGGCTTAATTCAATATTGGCCTACGTTCCTTTGTTCTTTTACGAAACAGCAAACCGATGATTTATGTCAGAAAAAAAATTTGGCTTGTTTCAGATGAGCAAAAATGTAAATATTTTTACTACGATAACCGATTTTTACTTTATAACATCGATAAAAAATTGCAAAACTAGTAGAATTCTTGCAGGTTCTGGAATAGGGCAATTATTCTATGACCGGTATACATCTTTTCGATATATAACAATAGGCCTATTCCAGAACTGCAAGAATGTAAAAGATTTAAAAACTATAACCGATTTTTACTTTATGATATATATATAAAAAAAAAAAATTGCAAAACTAGTAGAATTCTTGCAGATTCTGGAACAGAGCAAAAATTTTATTGTGAGACAAAACAATCGTCTTTTTCGTTATTATAAGTTTCATTGAAATCCGATAAGCAAAAGGTCAGACCATCTTCCCTTTATTTTTTAACGTAAAGTTTTCTGAATTCATGTTGCCCTAATTTTTATTTTCATAAAAAACCAAACCAATTTTGGAATTGAAACTGTTGAATTAAAAATTATTTAAATTTGCAAAAATGGTTGAAAAACGCGAATTATAATAACCTCCGAATGACGTCGTATAAGAAAACATATAAAAATCTACTTATATTTGAAAGAACACTTAAAAATCGTTGACATATCAATGTTACCATGGTTCCTTTGTTCTTTTACGAAATAGCAAACCGATGATTTATGCCAGAAAAAAATTGGCCTATTCCAGAACAGCAATAATGGAAATATTTTTAGTTTTCTGAATTCATGTGGCCATATTTTATATTGATAATATGACAATAACGACCAAATGTATTCATATAAGAAATGGATAATGCAAATCGTTTGTTTTATATGGAAGAACTGAATTGAATATTTAATTCACGAAATTAATTACAAATTCGCATTTTGTTTATTATTTTTAAACTAAAATGGAGATGCCACTGTGAAAACATGCAGTGACTACCGGTTACATTTAAAAAAAGATTGCCATATCTCTGAAAAAATGCATTTATTGCAAAGGCAAGATGTAATAATGAAAACACGATAATGTGAACTTTATCCTTTACTTTTTTTAAAGTAAGAAATAACAAAAGTGGACTATAAAGAATATATATAAAAACGGGTCTGTGTGTTACCACCTTTACTGGTCCTATGCTGATTCGTCTCCAAAATAAAACACCAATTTTAGCATTTTCATATTTTTAACAAACAAATGCTTTATTTCAATTAAATATTAATAGTTTAGTTTCTTTTTAGTTTAATTATTTATTTATATTCTTTTTGTTATCAATTTTTTTTAATATCATATTGAAGTAGTTCCTTTTATAAAAACCAATAGGAAAAATATTTTTTTTTATTTTATATTAATATGTGTGTATTTTATAGTTCAATAAATTTATTCATAATAAATAACAATAAAAATACATAAATAAATAAATATTCTCGAAAATACAATACATATTTTAGGTCAGAGTACTTGTTTGTTTGAAGTGATTTCAGAACTCACCTTGTCTATTTGTGAAGATACAATTAGTAAAATAAATTTTTGTTCTTGAATGTTTATCTGTGTGCTTATCTGTGTTTTTTGACACTGTAGCATACATGTGTTCTATTCTCTTTTGATATAAGGTACTTTTTATATTAATAATAGTTAAATAATTCCAGTGAAATTCCATAAAATAAATCAGTCTTTTGAAAATAATTAAAATAACACGCTGAGTACTGGTTTCATTTTGCAATATTTTTATTATTACTGTTCATTCATTTAAGTTTTATGGGTTTATTTCAGTTTTATAGTTTATGGCTAATGTAAACGCACCTGAATTTTGATCAAGAAGTGTGTACAAATATTCCATTGCTAATTGGGACATGGTAGAAGAATATATCCTGGGGACAATAAACTGTCAAACCAATTTTGGAATTGAAAATGTTGAATGAAAAATTATTTAAATTTGTAAAAATTGTTGAAAAACGCGAATTATAATAACCTCCGAATGACGTCGTATAAGAAAACATATAAAAATCTACTTATATTTGAAAAAAACAAAACAATGAAATTAAGGTCAATTCGACGGAAAATTCTGGATGACAATTTTCTACAAGTATTATAGCAAAACAAGCCGCGATATTATCGCTACCACAAAATCTCATTTTGAAACAAAATTCAACCATTCCATAATCATGGTAAAATTAAGAAGGAAAAGTCATTTCAAATTAACATTCCCATCTCTGCATTTTTTGTAATTTAACTTGTCACATTTCACTACATAAAAACAGGTTCCCATCTCTTATTTGGGTATGTAAAATGGATTTATAAACACAAATTTTGACAAAGATATGTTGCCAAATGAAATATTTTTGAAAAAATTGTAAACATATGATTGCATAAATTTACCTCCTTGATTCTACCATGTCCAAGTCTTCGCATGACATATTTTGTGACATATCATAAAGAGAGAGAGAGAGCCGCACTCGAATCCTGCCGTCGTTTCCCATTATAAATTGACATTAATATGCCTAGCCGTGATGCTAAGCTGCTTATGTACCCTTACATATTTTATTTATTTTATATTTCAGATATTATATTATTCTTTGACTAAGATTCGTGAAAATTACAAAATATTTTTGAGAAAATTAAAACTACAAAAATATTGAAAATTACAAAAAAAATTCGGAGAAAAAAAATTTCTTGCCATCTGTACGCTTACATTAAAGGAAGAACTACAAAATTTACATTTGACAATTTATGGGCATCAAAAAAGAAAATTTTAAGTGCATAAGGGTGGGAATACATAAAACGCATATTTGGCTGGCTTAAAGGTGCAAGTACATAAAAAGCTTGAAGTCATGCCTAGGCATATTAATGTCAAATTATAAAGGAAAACGACGGCAGGATTTTAGTGCGGCCAGTTGTCAGTTTATGGACAAATAAGAAAGTTTTAATCGCAAAAGTGTGGAAATACATAAATCGCATATTTGACTGGTTTAAGTCATCGGCTGGTTTCTTCGTAGAGGAACAAAGGAATTTTAGGTTGACTTAGTTCGATTTTGGCCCTAGGCTCTTTTGTTCATTTCCGAAGCCAAATAAGAGCTTTATGTATTCCCACCTCATGTGCATGTGATTACCTTGGTAATTGTACCATGACACAAGGGTAGCTTGATACTTCTACCATTGTTTTATACATTTAAGACTTTCAAGCCCATTTTACCCGTATCAAAATAGCTTTGGAATTGTACATACATATATTTTTGTTGGTGGTTTTCACTATTTCTTTTTCAACATTCTTTGGTGTTATTTATATGTAACGGATAAAATATGAAAAAGTATAGGAATTTCATTATATGTCATGTTTTTTTGAACAATGACACCTTACATATTTCAGGGTGTACGTATTACTGTTTCTTGATTGGTGGAAGATTGTTACTTTTTATTTACTGTTGTTCTTGTTGAGCTACAGAATAGTATTTTAAATATTACTTCTTTTTTCTATAGTTCTTTAATATTTTAATTGTGTTTTTTCTGTTAAAACTTTTTATCTAAAATATTGCATTTTAAAGTTTATTTTCTTGATTTGTTGTCTGTAGATATGTTTATTTTTTAATATTTTTTGTGTATTAAGGGCTGTGGCAGGGGATTTTTGGGGGATTGAATAATGCCAGGTTTACAATGACACCCTTTGACAATGACACACACAGTGTATGGAACATGGTATAAGAATACAGGTAGACGCATCGATACAGCTGATGGGACAATGAACTGTCAAACCAATTTTGGAATTGAAAATTTTGAATGGAAAATTGTCCAAATTTGTAAAAATTGTTGAAAAATGAAAATCATAACAATCTCCGATTGGCGTCGTATGAGAAAACATATAAAAATCTACTAATTTTTAAGAATAACTTTTAAAAGCTTTTAACATATCAATGTTAACAAGCGTTGATGCATCTTCCTATATTCTTCTACCATGACACTGTGTGTCATTCGTCATACAAATTGTCATAGTCCCGTTCTACAGAGTAACTGCATAGGAAGGAACATTTTTTGTTTTAGGCGTTTTAGTAGGAGGCGAATTTCCGCCTTAAACGCATGATTCCACGAAAATTTTATTCTATGAAATTACTGCATGTATCTTGGGACATAGATCAATAATCACGATGAAGGGCTCAGATGTAAACGTAGCACGTTTGTTGATATAGTAGAAGAATACAGGTAAATGCATCAACGCTTAGGAAAATTGATATGTCAAAAAATTTTAAATTTCTTTTCAAATATAAGTGGGTTTTTATATGTTTCCTTATACGACGTCCATCGGAGGTTATTAAAATACTCGTTTTTCAACAATTTTAATAAATTTAAATATTTTTTTTCATTCAACATTTTCAATTCCAAAATTGGTTTGACAGTTCATTGTCCCAGCAGCTGCCTATATTCTTCTACCATGATATGTTAACATTCCGTAACAGCTGATCGAGAATGAACTGTCAAACCAATTTTAAAATTGAAATCGTTGAATAAAAACTGTTTAGATTTGTACAAATTATTAAAAAACGAATATTATAATAACCTACGATTGACGTCATATAAGAAAACATATAAAAATCTACTTATATTTGAAAAAAATTTAAAATTTTGACATATCAATGTTCTCAAGCATTGATGCATCTACCTGTATTCTTTTGCCATGCTTGTAGCCATAAATTTTGTGAGCGTTTTTTGTTTGTGTTCTCTGAATTAAATGGAAATATTTTATTTGGAGAAATAATAGTGTATTTACAAAAAGATTTTCTTACAATGTGCATATCTAAAAATTTGTTTTTTTTTTTAATAAAAAGTGTTTTGAAATTAATAAGTGGCTAACTAGTCAGGTATAAGGTGAATTCGAACAAATCGGATGTTTTAAACTCCTTAATGAAGATTTATTGGCCGTTTATGTAATGTAATTTAGAACTTAAATCTACTAGATTTACTCAATGCGGTATGATGTAAATGTGCTATTAGCGTTTTGTGTTCACATAAAGCGCTTATCTGGCCAAAATCGAACTAAGTCAACCTAACACTCCTTTGTTCATTTACGACGAAGCCAGCCGATGACTTAAACCAGCTAAATATGTGCTTTATGTATTTCCACCCTAACTCATGGTAGAAGAATAAAAGTGAGAATACATAAAACGCCTTTTGACTGACTTAAGTCATCGGTTGGCTTCTTTGTAGAGAAACAAAAGAGTTTTAGGGTGACTTGGTTCTATTTTGGGCCAGCCGATGACAAGCGGCGTTTACAAAAGCGTTTTATGTATTCTTACCTTAAAGGTAGTCGCATCGATACAGCTGCAGTGACAATGAACTGTCAATCAATTTTGGAATTGAGAACTTTTAAAGAAAAATTATCCAAATTTGTAAAACATTTATTAAACACATATTTTAACAATCTTCGATTGGCGTCGTATAGGAAAATCTACTTATTTTTGAAAAAAATAAAAAGTTTAAATTTTTTCGACATATCAATGTTCTCAAGCGTTGATGCATCTATCTGTTGTTGTTGTTGTAGCAGTAGTACATGTGTGTGTTTCTGCTCTGCTAATCTGGTTCCAGCTCCAGGTTTAGAAATTCGGCTACTTTAACGGGCTGTAGCCAGAGATCCTCTGGAGTGAGTTGGGTAGGTTTGGCTGAGCAATTAAAAAGGTGTAGCGTATTGTGCGGGCCTGTATCGCACGCCGGGCAGGCGTCACGCACATCTTCATCAATTCGTGCCCAATACGAATTGAGGCGACTACACCATCCTGAACGTAATTGCGCCAAAACTACCCTGGTTTGTCTAGGCAGCTGACGTTCTTCGGCTGCAATGGATGGGGGTGGACTCCGAGGACGGCATTCACTTTGTAACTGCTAATAGCATCCGCGACTGCATCGGTGTGAATGCCACTCAGACCTGCCTGATAGGCTTCTTGATCTAGAGGCTCTCTCTTGTAGCGCTGGACCTCCCTCTCTAGATCATGTATGTCCTTCCTGACACGCCTGGGTGGGGGAGAGTTATCTACCATATGATGGTTGGGATGACTCTCACGGTAACACCCAAGCAGGTACTGCAACGAAAGCATATGATTATGCTGACGTAAGGGAAGGACTTTCGCCTCCTCATGTAGATGGTCCACTGGTGTCATGAGGAGGCACCCTGTCGCAGTTCTCAGGGCAGCGTTCTGGCAGGTCTGGATATTCTTCCACTGTAGTTCGTGGTCGGTATTAGATTCCCCTCGACCTGAACATTCAGCTGTGTTCTCATCTCCGCAGACCATGTGGTAAAGAGTGTGGCCGTTGATTTCGTGGCGGATATTTTCATATTCCTCGCGTGGAAGTATGCGGCAAGCTCCGCGAGATAGGGGTTCAACCTTTCGCATATGTCATCGACCACTGGACCCGACGCCATGATCGTACAATCATCCGCATACGTTACGATCTCAATGCCGTCTGGAGGGCGAGGAATTCCGGAAAGGTAGAGGTTAAACAGTTCCGGAGATATCACCCCGCCTTGGGGAACTCCCTGTTTCACTCTACGGGCTTTGGACTTCTTGTTCCGGAATTCCACGTACGACTGGCGTCCACACATATAGTTGATTATCCAACGTTTCAAACTTGGCCGGAGGGTAGTTCTCTGTACGTCCTCAAACAGTGTGGCATGATTGACCGTATCAAACGCCTTTGATAGGTCAAGGGCTACCAACACTGTTCTGTCACACGGCCTGTTCTGGTTCAGTCCTCTACTAATATGTGTGGAAATGGCGTGTAATGCTGTTGTGGTACTATGTTGTGGACGGAATCCATGCTGGTGGTTGGCAACTGTATAGCTTCCTCTAATGCTGGGGAGGAGTAAAGCCTCAAGAGTCTTAGCTACTGGCGACAAAAGCGAAATCGGCCAGTACGATTCGCCTTTACTGGCATCCTTGCCTGGCTTCAGTAGCGGGACCACCCGGCCCATTTTCCAGGTTTCGGGCACTATGTGGGTGGCTAGCGACAAATTGAGAACTTTCGTTAAGTACTCGACTCCCGGCGTATCCAGCTGCTTCAACATTACCATTGAGATTCCGTCCGGGCCCAACGCTTTGGATGACTTAGCGTTACGGATGACATTTGCAACATCACCCATCGTAAACTGTGGTGGTTCCTCCTCGGCGGGAAGAGATCTGATACGACGTAGTACTCTTCGCTTCGCCCTATCGCTCTCGGGGTGCTCGACAAATTGTCGGTTAAAATATTCCGCGTACCTCTTCGGATCAGTCACCGTTACGTCGTTAAAAGTGACTGAGGTCCTATCATCCTTTTTTCCAGGGTTCGAGAGCGATTTAACCGTTACCCACAGCTTACTCATATCGGTTCCAATGTTGCAGCACTTCAGATGGTCTAGCCACTTTTTCCTCTTATGCTCCTGTACCAACCGGTTGACTTCCACTGTCAAATCACTGATTCTAGGATCAGTAGGGTTGGTACGACGGAGATCATCACGCTCATTTGCTAATCCCGCTGCCTCTGCTGGGAAGTTTGGTCTTAACTCGGGTATTCGACCAGCAGGTATATAGCGAGCGGCTGCAGCTCTGATGATCTTTCGGAAAATCCTTTCTGCTACCCGAACATCAGAAGGGTTGGGCAGTTCTCTGAAGCGGCGGTTGGTGAATTCTCTGAACTCTGGCCAGTGAGCTTTCCCATGGTTAAGGAAAGTGCGGCGTTCAGAGGTTATGAAATCGGGCGACCTGCTTATGGAGACGATTATCGGGAGATGGTCTGAGCCAAGAGAAATGACGGGTTGCCAAGTCACGTCATTTATCAGACCGGGTGACACTATGGTTAAGTCTGGCGAACTGTGACACTCTCCTCTTATTCGGGTGGGGGCATCCTCGTTAACCGTGCAGAATGTGGAGCAGTCAATCTGCTCTGCCAGCGCTGATCCCCTCTGGTCATTACCTAGGACGGAATGCCACAACTCATGGTGGGCATTAAAATCCCCTAGTACCAGGCGGTTATTGCCTACCAATAATGGGCTAATATCAGGCAAATAACGCGGTTCACAGCTATTAATCGGCGGGATATACACATTAAGCACCTCTACCTCGGCAGTTCCACACTTGACTGCTACCCCCATACATTCCATGTATGGGTCACTAGAGACTAGCTCAAGCGAGATAGGCCTGTACTGAACAGAATGGTGTAACAGGAACGCTAATCCCCCACATCCACTTCTGGTGCGATCCTTCCTTAGTACGTTGTAACCATAACAACGTTGTAGGCTGCAATTTTCATTCAGCTTGGTTTCCTGCACCGCTGCGATCTTAATATTCCTCCGACTCATAAATTCCACTATCTCATCTATTTTGCCTCGAAGTCCGTTGCAATTGAATTGCAAGAACGATGCACAATCCGGAGTTGGAACAGCAACATGTGGCGTTAGGTGCTGCGGTGTTGGTTGCTGTTCTGGAGACTGCGGTGGAGTGCCATACTCCGACGACGTCTCTGACGAGGACGACGAAGAAGAGGACTCGCTGGGGACTACGTTACTGCAGCAAGTCGCAACATAATCCCTTTCGCTGTAGTCTCGCAAACGCCTTAATCCGGAACAGTTCTTGAAGTGCACCCACTCTCTGCATCCATTACATCGCACCGAGACAGATCTGTGGTGGATGACGTTTTGACAAACCGAGCAGAACCAAGGTCCGGGGTTTTCCTCAATCCCGGCACGGACCAATAAATTCCGGAGCAAGCATTCCGGGATATGCTGCTCCCAATGCAGAAAAATAAACAAACACAAACATGTACATACTGGGTTGGCAGCCGCTGGCCGAAACTGGAATCTTGTTGTTTCGGGTCAATCCGGTATCGTAGAACCCGCTGCCGTGGGATTGATGCATCTATCTGTATTATTCGGCCATGATATAACTCATGGTAGAAGAATATGGGTACACGCATCGACACAGCTGCTGGGACAATGAACTGTCAAATCAAATTTGGAATTGAAAATGTTGAATGAAAAACTATTTAAATTTGTAAAAATTGTACAAAATACGAATTATAATAACCTCCGAATGACGTCGCATAAGAAAATATGTAAAAATCTACTTATATTTGAAAAAAATCATTAAATTTTTTTTGACATATCAATGTTCCCAAGCGTTGATGCTATGTATTCTTCTACTATGACATAACTTATGGTAGAAGAATATAGGTAGATGCATCGACACAGCTGCTGGTACAATGAACTGTCAAACCAATTTTGGAATTGAAAATGTTGATTGAAAAATTATTAAAATTTGTAAAAACTGTTGAAAAACGCCAATGGTAATAACCTCCGAACATAGAAAAATCTACTTATATTTGAAAAAAAATAATTACATTTTTTTTGACATATCAATGTTCTCAAGTGTTGATCCATCTACCTGTATTCTTCTGCCATGACAATAGCTCTTGGTTAACCAGTGTTTACACAACATGATTTGGTCTTAAATCAGAGTTGCATAATGTAATAAATTTTTGAGCATGTTTAGATGTACCAAATCACAAACGTCAAATTTGACAAATACGCAATAGAATTGACGGCTGAACTGCAATGTATTTCATACTGTGAAATACATAAGGTGTGAATACATAAAACGCTTTTTGATGGGCTTAGGTCATCGGCTGGCTTCTTTGTAGAGGAACAACGAAGTTTCAGGTTGATTTAGTTCGATTTTTGCCCTAAGCTCCTTTGTCCATTTTCGAAGAAGCCAGCCGATGACTCAGTCAAAAGAGGCGTTTTATATATTCTCACCTTTAAACCAAAATAAGTTACTGGATATTTTGGGAATTTTTGTTTCTTTTTTGGAAAAGGAGAATAAAACCTAACCGATTTGTCTCAAGCCACCTTAATTTGTTTAATACCAAAAAACAAAAATGTCATCAACATAAAAATGATGGCATTAGTAATATATATTTTTTTGTCATAATCACTAGGTGAGTTTATGTTTCTTGTCATTATTTTAAGGTAAATGTCAACATATTTCAATGTTGTTGGTATTTTTTTTTGTTGGATGTTTTCTTTGGTATAAGTTGCAAATAGTTTTTGGTATCTTCATTTCAAATACTTGTAGTTGTTTTCTTTTTCATATTTATTTAAAAGTTTTTAGCATAAAATATTTATTTATTTTTTATTAATTTTTTTTTCTGTTGTTTTGTTCTGTATAAGTATATATAAGTATGTATATATTAATATATTTTTTTTAATGTAAAACAGTATTTAATTCCTTTTTTGTTTTGAATTTGTTAAATGTATGTATAATAGTAATAATAAATAACAACAAATGGTTAATGATTTAGTTTGTTTAAATTTTTCAAGATTTCTTTTTTTTGTTTAATTTGTTATCTTTAAATACATATCAAATATACAAATATAAGTACAATTTTTGTTTTGGGTTTTAAAATTTTCATATTTCATATGTGTATTTTGATTTAATAAAGAGATGGATTAAAATGTGCAGTGTAGGGAGCCCAAAGCAGAATGAACGCGTTGTGTCATGTGATGCGTTAAATGTTATAGACAAAACAATCCAAAGAAGGATAAACAAGTTTAACGACGTACTTATTTAAGAACGAAGTAAAATATATTTTAAATTTTTGAGACGTGAACGCTCTCATTCTGCTTACTACATATCATGGTAAAAGAATACAGGTAGATGCATCAACGCTTGTGAGCATTTATATGTCAAAATTTTTAAAATGTCTTTTAAAATAAAAGTAGATTTTTAATGTTTTTTATACGACGTCATTCGGAGGTTATTATAATTCGTGTTTTTCAAAAATTTATACCAATTTAAATAATTTTTCATTCAACATTTTCAATTTCAAATTGCTTTGACAGTTCATTGCCTCAGCAGCTGTGTTGACGCGTCTACCTATATTCTTCTACCATGTTAAACATATTTTAAATCGATTGGATTTCAACTGCTAAATGTACTAAACGCCGTACAGACGTAACAAATCGAGTGGAATTTCACTGTAAATTGTCTAAGGTATACGTCAAACCATGGTAGAAGAATATAGGTAGACGCATCGACCCAGCTGCTGGGACAATGAACTGTCAAACCAATTTTGGAATTGAAAATGTTGAAAGAAAAATTATTTAAATTTGTGAAAATTGTTGAAGAACGCGAATTATAATAACCTCCGAATGACGTCGTATTAGAAAATATGTAAAAATCTACTTATATTTGAAAAGAGATTTAAAATTTTTGACATATCAATGTTCTCAAGCGTTGATGCATCTACTTGTATTCTTTTACCATGAGTGGAACACATTCTGATATGAAAGTTAGTGACTAGCTTTCGTTCGCACAAATTTTCTGTCGACATCGTGGAAGAGGCTGGTAGTATTTTCTCAATCTCATATGTCAATTTCATAGCGTATACGTCAAACGATTTACGAATTCGATTTACGTTGACATTTCAATTCGAGTGGATTTAGTAGTCTAAACAGGCTCTTGTACGTCCTACATTTTAATCCACTTCTTTTACCAAGAAAACAAACTTAAAAACATAATTTGTAAGTGATTTTTTTTTTGTTTTTCAAAAATACGAAAAATATTACGAAGAAAAAATTTACAATTAGCAAAGAGTAGAAATTTATAATTCATAATTTTATTTCATAATTTAATATACAATTAGTAATATGTTGTTTTCAAAATAATATTTATTTTTTATAAAAAGTTTTATTAGATTAAAATTAAACACATTTGTACAGTTAGATATAAAAGAAATTTCGTTTTGATATTTTGTAAAATTTGAAGTAGAAGAAGAGAAAAAAAATATATATAGTTTTATATTAATAATATGAGTTTTCATTTTTCTGTTTCTGTTACTCTTACACATTTCACAATGTAAACATAAATGGAAATGCTTTAATATTACACACATAATAGAAGAATCATGGAAGAAGAATATAGGTAGACGCACGACACAGCTGCTGGGACAATGAACTGTCAAACCAATTTTGGAATTGAAAATGTTGAATGAAAAATTATTTAAATTTGTAAAAATTGTTAAAAAATCGAATTATAATAGCCTCCGAATGACGCCGTATAAGAAAGCATTTAAAAATCTACTTATATTTGATAAAAAACTAAATCAATCTTGCCAATTGTCAATGGCAAACATTCAAAAAAACTATTGTAAAGATATAATTGCACAAGATTACCTTGATTGTTCTAACACGGGCTGTCCGAAGAATACTGAAAACTTTAATAATAATGCATTTTGACAGTTCGATGGCCAATCAGCTGTTCAGGGTGAGATAACAAACTGCAACCAACTTCAGACTGCTATCATTTCTAAGACACTCGTCCGACAGCAGTTAAAATTATTCCAGTGACAGCTCATTATATTGTTTACAAGCGTACAAAAGCATTTTGGTGAGCACTTTCCAGAAAAAAAGTTATTCGTGATGGAATTTAAGCGTGACAGTGTGATTTCTTTATATTTGGCTAGAAAACCACAAGTGGCTATCGTTAGAGCAATCCAGCATTTCAATGTGAATAAATCTTTTGTGTCTCGTACCATCGCTCGTTACCGTGATACTGTTAGCGTAGCCCGACGACGTCAAGGAAATGGACGGAAGAAAACAGCAACATCAGCAGAAATGCAGCAGTTCGAAAAGTAAAGAAGCGACTTGATCGAATCCCGCCTCGCAGTGGCCAAAAAATGGCTCGTGAGCTGAACATATCGCAATATTCCATGCGGCAAATATTGAAAAATGAGCTCAGGGTAAAGCCACTGAAATTCCAGAAAGCGCAAGAACTTACACCGCAACAAAAAGAAAATAGACTCAAAAGAGCTAAAGAAGAGTTGCTTTGTTTGTCCGCGAAAGTGGTAAACTTCCGAATTTGGTTTTCTCCAATGAGAAAACATTCGTTGTCCAGCGGTTTGTAAACAAACAAAATGATCGTGTTTACTTGCCATAGAGGTCAGCTGAAAATGTGCACCTTTGGTTGGCCGACAACCAGATTTCAAGCGCCAGTCATGGTGAGCTCTCCGATAACTTTAACAATAATGGATTTTGATAGTTCTGGCAAATCGGCTGATTTTCTTAGAAAACCAAATAGACGAGGTTATAGCATGTATAAGGTATTTACGGTGTTTAATAGATCCAATGGATTTCAATCGTCGATTTCATTGCGTGTACTTTAATCAAAATTAAAGATTTGAAGGTTTGAAATCATGGTAGAAGAATTTAGGCAGACACATCGACACAGCTGCTGGGACAATGAACTGTCAAAACAATTTTGGAATTGAAATTTTTTAAAGAAAAATTATTCAAATTAGTAAAATGTGTTGAAAACACTTATTATAATAACCTCCGATTGACGTCCTATAAGAAAACATATAAAAATCTACTTATGTTTGAAAAAAAAAAAAAAAAACATTTAAAAGTTTTTGACATATCAATGTTCCTAACCGTTGATGCATCTACCTGTATTCTTGTACCATGTTTGAAATTGCTGGATTTATTTTATGTAAACAAGCCTTAAGAAAATATATCAAATAAGCCACATTATAGCAATTGAACATGAAAAAGGTGAACACAGCTGCTAGGACAATGAACTGTCAAACCAATTTGGAAATTGAACATTTTAAGTGAAAAATTATTCAAATTCTCAAAAATTTTTGGAAAATGCAAATCATAACAACCTCCGATTGGCTTCGTATAAAAAAAAACAAAAACAAATACTTATTTTTGAAAAAAAAGACCTTTTAAATTTTTTGACATATCAATGTTCCCAAGCGTTGATGCATCTACCCATATTCTTCTACTATGGCCGGTTATTACCTCTTTCCGACAAATAAAGCAATGTAGTTGTTGTGGACAAAAAATCCATCACTACAAAAAACAAAACGTTGCTGTGAAAAAAGATCTGCCAATAGAACTTGAGTCGAACCTGGAGAGTTTCTAGTGTATAATTCGCATATGCTAATTTGCAATAAGTTCGAAATATATACTACTTTCCAGAGAACGGCCCTTGTAAGCCATCATCCACATCAAATATGCCTGATGAGCCGCTTAACCAACGGCGAAACGCGTCGCATAGTGGTGAGTGTGTGATAGTGTCTATCTGGCTTTCCTTTTCACTGCAAATTTCAGATCATTAAGCTCGTCTCGGAAGAGAAAACAAACACTTGAAAAAAAAAAAAAAAAAAGTTATGTTGGCCGACTCATAAATCGTATTTAGTTATTACAAGTTTCATTTAAGTATGAACTGTCCGATAAGCAAAAGGTCAGACCATCTTCCCTTTATCTTTTAACCATGGCTCAATACGAAATGTTGCTCAACTTCAAAGAAACTAGGAAAATGCAACTCTGTTCTGGAGTCTTAGCCGGTTATTACATCTTCCCGATTGATAAAAAGTGATTTTGTCGGACACATAAATCGTTTTTCGTCATTACAAGTTTCATTAAAGTATAAACTGTCCGATAAGCAAAAGGTCAGACCATCTCCCCTTTATCTTTTAACCTAAAGTTTAATTCATGGTAGAAGAATATAGGTAGACGCGTCGACACAGCTGCTAGGACAATGAACTGTCAAACCAATTTTGGAATTGAAAATGTTGAATGAAAAATTGTTTAAATTTGTAAAAATTGTTGAAAAACGCGAATTATAATAGCCTCCGAATAACGTAGTATAAGAAAACATATAAAAATCTACTTATATTTGAAAAAACATTTAAAATTTTTTGACATATCAATGCTCCCAAGCGTTGATGCATCTACCTGTATTCTTCTGCCATGGTTTAATTCATGAATTCATGTTGCCATATTTTTTATTGATAATATGGCAATAACAAATTTTATTTAAATAAAAAAATTGATAACGCATATATTTTATTTAGTATTGAAGAGTTGAATTATAAAATGATTTCACGAAATTAATTTACAAATTCGTTTTGTTTTACTATTTTTAAATTAAAATGAAGATGCCATTGTGAACAAAATGTGGTGACTACCAGTTACTTTAAAAAAAAAAAACAGGTTGCCATATCTCTGTAAAGTTTGCATATATTTTAAGGGAAAGATGTAATAAAGGAAACCCGATAATGTGAACTTTATCCTTCACATTTCCTAAAGTAGGGGATAATAAAATTGATCTATAGAGTAAAGATATATGAACGGGCCATAAATTTCTTTTACAAAATCTATTAACAATTTGTTTTGTTTATTATTTTTAAATTAAAATGAAGTTGCCACTGTGAATACATGCAGTGACTACTAGTTACTTTTACAAAAAGCTTGCCAGATCTCGGTAAAGTTTGCATATGTTTTAGGGGAAAGATGCATGGTAGAAGAATATAGGTAGACGCGTCGACACAGCTGCTGGGACAATGAACTGTCAAACCAATTTTGGAATTGAAAATGTTGAATGAAAATTATTTAAATTTGTAAAAATTGTTGAAAAACGCGAATTATAATAGCCTCCGAATGACGTAGTATAAGAAAACATATAAAAATATACTTATATTTGAAAAGACATTTAAAATTTTTTGACGTATCAATGTTCCCAAGCGTTCATGCATCTACCTGTATTCTTCTGCCATGGGAAAGATGTAATAATGAGAACCCGATAATGTGAACTTTGTCCATCAATTTTCCTAAAGTAAGGGATAATAAAAGTGGACTATAGAGTAAAGATATAAGAACGTGCCTATGACTTAAATATAAAACTGTGACTTTAAGATTCTGTGTAATATAAAACAATCCATTTTGTTTACCGAAACATGTAATTAGTTAGAAAAAATGTATAATTAGTTTATTTAACTATGTGTAGATAATAAATTGTTGAAGTTTTTAGTCAATTATACATTGAAAATGACTTTTTGTCGGGGGATTATTTATAAGTATATGTATATATATAGTAATAAGTGTATAATATGTAAAATTGTCGTTTTATTTTGTAATAAAACGTAGTTAATATAAATTAAACAAAAAAACGAAAAGTGATAACATTTTTAGGTCATATGATTCGATTTAATGTTTTAAAGTACTTTCCATTGAATCCGAAGTTATTAAGTATTGGCTCAGCCAAAATTTAATGATATTTTTTTAAACCCAAACACATCAAAATCCTTCCATATGACCTGGTATATATTTTTTTTAAATTAACTAAGTTTTTTTTAGGTATATACATTTATAAATACATAGTATATGTATAATGTTGTGAATGAGTGTTTTTTTTTGTTTTTCTATTTTTAATTAAATAAATACTCCAAATATTTACATAAAAAGTAAACTATAATAAATATCATTAACACAAATTTTTTGATATTTTTTATGGAATTTTTTTTTGTTGTTTTTAACTTTGAATAATTCTAAGCATTGCTCTCACATTTTAGTTATATTTTTCTTCTTCTATAGATTTTATTTACTTTGTAGGATTGTGTGGAGGGGAGGGGGGGATTTGTTTTGTTCCATTGTTTTGACTTTTTATTTTTCTAATCAATAATACTTAAAACAAATGTGGTTTGGGGATGAGCATTGGTCTTACTTTTAATCATCCCACGTTGGAAACTCTGTTTCATCCACAAACATACTAAATGTTCCCGAGTTGCCAGCTGTCTGTCCGATTCCGGGATTTCGTGCACTTGTTGTGTTGTGTGTATTGGCCACCGGTGGGGGATTTGAGTTCTTTTGTGATTTTGTGGAATAATTTGAAGATTGTTCTGGAAAAGGTAAAAGAAAACGCAAATAAATCAAAACAGGGTTTCAGAATATTTGTCGTAATTTATAATACAATAGATATTTTCAATTTCAAAATTGGTGTGACAGTTCATTTGACAGAGTAAAACCAGTAAAGAAAGTCTAAAGGTGAGAATACATAAAATGCTTTTTTGACTAGCCTAAGTCATCGACTGGCTTCTTCGGAAACGAACAAAGGAGCATAGAGCCAAAATCGAACTAAGTAAACCTTCCTCTACGAAGAGAAACAAAGGAGTTTTAGGTTAACCTAGTTCGATTTTGGTCCCACGCTCCTTTATTCTTTTACGATGAAGCCAGCCGATGACTTCAACCAGCCAAAAAAGCATTTTATGTCCCGTTCTCACACATTTTTCCTTTATAGTCCACTTTTGTTACCCCTTTCTTTAGGAAAAGTAAAGTATAAAGTTCATATTATCGGGTACTCATTATAACATCTTTCCTTTAAAATATATGCATTTTTTACAGAGATATGGCAACCTGTTTTTTAAAGTAACTGGTATTCACTGCATTTTTTTCACAATGGCATCTTCATTTTATTTTGAAAATAATAAACAAAATGCGAATTTGTAATTAATTTCATGAAATAAATTTATAATTCTGTTCTTCAATATAAAATAAACGACTTGTGATATCCATGTCTTTATTTAAAAAATTTTGCTGTTATTGCCATATTATCAATAGAAAATATGGCAACATGAATTCCGTAAACTTTACGTTAAAAGATTAAGGGAAGATGGTCTGACCTTTTGCTTATCGGACAGTTCATACTTAAATGAAACTTGTAATAACGAAATACGATTTTTGTGTCCGACAACATAACTTTTTTATCTATCGGCAAGATGTAATAACCGGCCTATGTATTCTATCCTTAAAAATCGGAAAAAAAATTATGATATATCAAAATCAAATATACAGGGTGAGATAAAAAAATCTGCAACAAAGTCAAACGCCATAATTTTTACATTTTCTCTTGAATTTTTTTGAATGTAAGCAAAAAATGTCGGAAATAGCATCAGCTTTTAGAATAAGTTTAGATTTATTCGAATTGGTCACCTTTGACACGAATTATGGCCTTCAAACGACCAATGAAACTGTCACATGCTGCCCGAATGTTTCTCTGCGGTATTTTGGCCCATTCCCAGCGAAGAGCTTATTTGAGGTGATCGACACTTTGGAATTGTTAAGTGCCAACCTTGCTTTCCAAAATACTCCAGACACAATAGTCCAACGGATTGGTATACGGAGATTTTGGTGGCCATGTGCGCTGGAAATTCAGCGAGGAACCTCATTTTGTAACCATTCTTGGGTGGCACGTGCTGAGAGCGATGGTGCTGAGTCCTGTTGTGATGTCCAAGGTCTGCCTCCAAAATGTTTGCGTGTCCAAGGCTTTATACACCCCCTAGAATATTTTCGCGATAATATTCGGCATTTATTCTGATGCCACGTTCGATAAATATGAGTGGAGAGCGACCATCGGCTGTTATGGCGGCCCCCACCCACCCATCACCATGGCCGGCGCTTGTGTTCTGGTGGCCGGCCAACCGAAGGTGCACATTTTCAGCTGATCTCTTTGGCAAGTAAACACGATCATTTTGTTTGTTTACAAACTGCTGGACAACGAATGTTTTCCCATCGGAGAAAACCAAATTCGGCAGTTCATCACTTTTTTTCAGTCAAGCGAAGCAACTCTTTAGCTCTTCTGAGTCTACTTCCTTTCTGCTGCGATGTAAGTTCTTGCACCTTTTGGAATTTCAATGGCTTTACTTAATATTGCGATATGTTCAGCTCACGAGCCATTTTACGGCCACTGTGACGCGGGTGTCGATCAAGTCACTTCTTTACTTTCTGCGAACCATTTCTGCTGATGTTGCTGTTTTCTTCTGTCCACTTCCTTGACGTCGGGTTACGCTACCAGTATCACGGTAACGAGCGATGGTACGAAAGATACAATAGATTTATTCACATTTAAATGCTGAAGTCCTCTAACGATAGCCACTAGTGTTTTTTCAGCCAAAAATATAAAGAAATCACACTATCCCGCTTGAATTCCATCACGAATACCTTTTTTTCTGGAAAATTCTCACCTCAAAAATTCTCTCTCACAATATAATGAGCTGTCACCGGAATAATTTTAACAGCTGTCGGACGAGTGGCTTAGAAATGACAGCAGTCTGAAGTTGGTTGCAGTTATTTTTATCTCACCCTGTACATATGAGAGCCAAATCTGAACCGACCTCATTAAAATTTGGGAAAGGTATTTTGTGATATATTTCCCCGAATATTTTTGTTACAGAGTGCATATTACGGCTGCGGAGGACAAAAATGTCAAATCGGATGAACAATATATATGGGAGCTATAGCTATTTCTGAACCGATTTCGATCAAATTTGGCATACATATTTCCAGGCTTAATATGGTCGTATATGTAAAATTTCATCCCGATAGGGCTAATATTACACGTTTGGTGCACAATTAAAAGCAAATCGGACGAAGATATATATTTGAGCGATATCTAAATTGTTACCGATTATCTGCAATTTCAGTAGGGTTCGTCCTTGGGTCAAACAAATGCCTTGTGCAAAATTTCATCTGGATCGGGCAATAAATGCGACCTGTACTTTGTTTACAGAAATACACGGACAGAAAGACGAACGGACATGCATAAATCGACTCAGAATGTGATTCTATGCAGATCATCAAAAGGAACAATGGCTCTATCTGCTCTCCTTTTGTCTGTTACCAACAAATGCACAGAGACATAATACCCAGACCACCTTGTGTGGTGTCTGGTATAAAGACGTAAAAATTGTCTGTGCTAGAGGGATCTATAGATCGATTTTTTAATAACACATTTCCTAAGATCTATACATGGTAGAAGAATATAGGTAGAAGAATCGACACAGCTGCTGGGACAATGAACTGTCAAAACAGTTTTGGAATTAAAAATGTTGAATGAAAAATTATTTAAATTTGTAAAAATTGGTAAAAAAAAAACACAAATTATAATAACCTCTGAATCACATCGTATAAGAGAACATATAAAAATCTACTTATATTTGAAAAAAAAAAAAAACATTTAAAATTTTTTGACATGTCAATGCTCCCAAGCGTTTTTGCATCTACCTGTATTCTTCTGCCATGGATCTATACTTACTTGTTGTATTTTTTGTATTTGTTGTGGTATTATCTTTGCTGGCCCATACTGGTTCATGATTTTGATTCATAAAGGAAGGTTGATCCCAGACTGCTTTCTCCTCCACATTGGCATTTTTACTCTGTGAAAAAAACATGAAAAACAGTTTTATTTAAACCTAACCTCATTCTCTCATCTTCCAGCCGCACTTACATAATCTTTATCCACTCGTAGCTCCATTTCATCGGTAGTTTGTTCCAGACTACTGTGCGTAATGCCATAGTAGAAATACACCACTAGACCCAAGGTCATCCAAATGGTAAATCTAACTAAGGTTAAGATGCTTAACTTAAATATTAAATAAATATTGACGGCAACGGCGATTGCCGGAATAAATGGAAGTCCAGGGGTGAGGAACGCAAGTGCATATCTATGAAGAGAATTCACACACGCACACACAGAGAAAGAACAAGAGACACAGAACGAGAGAAAAAGGGAGAGACAGTTGGTGATTAGTAGTGGTTGCCAGATCGTTCCCACAAATCACTGTTGGGAAGTCAATGGATAAGGGATTTCGTTTAGTTTACCTATTTTGTGGTTGTCTTGAGATAATTAATAATATCACAAATATGCCGATAATTAAAATGAAATAAATGAATGCTGCGAAGCCACCGGACCAGCCAATGGCCGCAAACAGATCCAAGAAGAATATGAGACCGAACATGATGCCAACAAGCTTGGTCACATACATGCCTGTGTGGGTGCACAAAAATTTAGAATTTTGAAAACACAAAAACAAATTTAGTTTTTTCTTTGAAAACACAAATAAAATTATTGTTCCAGTAGCTGCAAGAATCGAATAGTTTTGTAAATATTTCCGATGTCATAGAAAAAGGAAAATCGGTTATCATAGTAAAATCGTAGTACATTCTTGCAGTTCTGGAACAGACCAAAAATTTATTTTTTTTAAGGAGAAAACTCATTGGAGCTCTCAGCATACTTACCACTTTCCGAGGTGGCTTGACCCGGATTGATCCAGGGGAAAAATCCAGGACACAGGTACGAATATTCATGAATTTTGCGTGAGACAAAATTCAGACCCATTGTATCGAAGGCATTGGCCTGACCCGTTGGTCCGGTGGGTGCTCCATGGACAGCACCATAGAATTTATTCTCTGAACGATCGGATACCAAAAATTGATCATCACGACCCATATAGCCATCGGGACTTTCATCAATGAATGAATCATCCGAATCGGACATGCCGCGGGTTACACGTTTTATTGTTAGCTTATTTGATTCCATAACTTCAGCGGTAGTGGCTCGGGGATCCCCCGACGCCCCGGCGGCAATGGGTGTACGTAATTGTGCTGGAAGCAGCTCGATGAGCGATGTACTATGTGGCTGATAGCGTAATATTAAAACACAAGTCGATACCAAAGTGTAGGCTAGAAGGGTACCAATGGACATCATTTCGACGAGAATTTCCAAGCGTACAGAGAGTGCCACGAGGGCAGCTGCAATACCGCTACCAATTGTTGCCAAACCTGGTACATTTGTACGTTGCCACAGCTGTGAGAGTTGTCTGGAAATTTATGAAGAAAATCGAGATTTAAAAATTAAATTCATTTAAAATTAAAAGAAATTTAAAATTAAAAATCGACTTATTTCTGACAAGATATTTTAAAAATGTTGACATATAAATGTTCCTTAGTGTTGATGCATCTACCTGTATTCTTCTACCATGTGGACAACATTTCAGTTGTGAAACACATGAGTAAAGTTCATATGTTCTTTTTCGATCACGCGAGCCCTATATTCATCAGTGTTTTTTATTGGGGTATGGAACTTTAAGTTGGCATCACTTTCTTAACTGGCGGCCATTTTGTCAGCTGTCAAGTGATTAATATTTAGTTTGGTTTGCCATTTCATCATGAACAGGTTGACAAAAGAACAATGCTTGCAAATCGGGCAAATTTATTTCGAAAGTTCACCGCAAGCTCCGTTGTCATTTTTGGTCGACATAATCGTCCATCAGAGCAATTAATTCGGTTAACCATGGATCGTTTTCACACTATGTTTACTTTATGTGATAATATGCATCCGCAGAGACGTCGGAGAGTGCGCACCGAAGAAACAATTGCCGCTGTAGAGCAAAGTGTTGAAGAGGACCCGAATGAATCGATTCGCCACCCGTACACAGCAATTGCAGCTTTGTCCATCAATTTCATGGAAGATTTTGCGCAAAGATCTTGGCTTGCGACCTTACAAGATCCAGCTTGTGCAAGAATTAAAGCCGCGAGATCATGCAATGCGTCGTGATTTTGGTGTATGGGCCGAAAATAAGATTCATCTCAATGCTGATTTTCATCACAACATTTTGTTCAGTGATGTGGCTCATTTTTGGTTGAATGGCTACGTCAACAAGAAAAAATTGCCGCATTTGCAGTGAAAAGAGAATCCACATGAGACCCTTGAAACGCCATTACATCCACAAAAACTGACTGTTTGGTGTGCTCTATGGGCTGGTAGAATCATTGGGCCATACTCCTTTCGAAATAATGCAGGAGAGTCAGTTATCTTTAATAGAGACCGGTATAGAGCCACGATAACCGACTATTTTGTTCCCGAATTGGATGGCATAAATGTGAATGAGTTGTGGTTCCAACAAGACGCCGCTACATGCCACACAGCCTACGTCACAATCGAATTATTGAGAGAAACATTCGATGAGCGTATAATTTCGCGGAATGGACATGTCAATTGGCCACCAAGATCGTGTGATTTGACACCATTGGATTTTTTTCTTTGGGGATATGTAAAGCCGCTCGTCTACGCCAACAAACCAGAAACGTTAGGGGACTTGGAAGCCAAAATTCGCTCGTATTAATCGAGCGTGGCCTCAGAATAAATGCCGAATATTATCGCGAAATCATTCTGAAGGGTGTATTAAAGCCTTGGGCATGCAAACATTTTGGCTGCAGGCCTTGGACATTCCAACAGGACTCAGCACCATCGCAGCACTCAGCACGTGCCACCCACGAATGGTTACAAAATGAGGTTCCTCACTTCAATGGCTTCAACGGATACCAATCCGTTGGACTATTGTGTCTGGAGTATTTTGGAAAGCAAGGTTGACACTAAAAAATACCAAAGTGTCGATCACCTCAAGCAAGCGATTCGCCGGGAATGGGCCAAAATACCGCAAAACAACATTCGGGCAGCATGTGACGGTTTCATTGGCCGTTTGAAGGCCATAATTCGTGCCAAAGGTGACCAATTCGTACAAATCTAAACTTATTCTTAAATTTGAAAAATTTTCGACATTTTTTGCTTTCATTCAATAAAATTTAAAGAAATATGGAAAAATTATGGCCGGTGACTTTGTTGCACTTTTTTTTGTCTCACCATGTAAAACAGAAGACTGCTGTAGATGTCCATTGCACATTGACAACCCAACCTTAACCTTTCTATACTCTCGCACGGTCTGTGAGACCGACTAATAGTGTTTTAAGTTTTTTCATATGAACGAAGAGCGCAATGAAAGACTAGGGCCCGTTATTATATCTTCCCTTTATAGTCCACTTTTGTTATGCCTTACTTTAGGAAAAGTAAAGGATAAAGTTCACATTATCGGATTCTCATTATTATATCTTTCGTTTAAAGTTGATGCATTTCTTACGGAGATATGGCAAGCTATTTGTAAAAGTAACTGGTAGTCACAGCATTTTTTTTTTTCACAATGGCATCTTCATTTTAGGTTGAAAATAATAAACAAAACGAATTTGTAATTAATTTCGTGAAATAAATTTATAATTCAGTTCTTCAATATAAAATAAATGATTTGCGTTATCCATTTCTGTATTTAAATATATTCTGCTGTTATTGTCATATTATCAATATAAAATATGGCAATATGAATTCAGTAAACTTTTGGTTAAAAGATAAAGGGAAGATGGTCTGGCCTTTTGCTTATCGGACAGTTTTTTATTTAAATGAGACTTGTAATAACGAAAAACGATTTATGTGTCCGACAACATTACTTTTTATCTATCGGAAAGATGTAATAACCGACCTAGAAGTCATAAATAATTTTTTTTCTGTACAACTTTTGTTTACATAACTCAAAAAATATGTTTCTAATAATACATGGGGTTTAAATATTTTTTTTAACCAGTATAAATTTAGAAGGCTCTGAAAATATCGGTCTGTGACAGACCGGGGGTGAGTACACGTTTTAAATTTTTTGACGCAAGTTACGTATTTAAAAAAAATATATGAATTAAATTATGCCCTCCACCACTCTATTTTATTTATTGTTTTTACGAGTCATTACCCATTATGTTTTGTTATTTTGATTCATTTCCCCAACTCATTATCACTGTCTATCATTTACAACTACCATTCTCTTTGTAATAATATCTCTCTTTCTCTTTATGAATATTCCACTCTCTTTTTTAACTCTCTTTATCTATTTTTGGTTTAAATATTCATAACACTATTAATTTGGGTTCAGTTGAAGTTTTTATAAAAAATATTTAAATAAATAAATTACATGTTTTTTAATCTATAGCGCGTATAACCTTCCTATAGACGTCGATATATTAGCACAAGAAAATAATTACAAAATACGATTTACATTGGAAATGTTACATATTATAAGTTTACCAAATGACAAACGAGTTAATTATAAAACTTACAGAAGCCTAGTTCAAAAACTCCGACGAAAGAAAACTTATGGCCCGATTATCGATAACAACTATCGTTGAGTGGCGTCGCCAGTTGCGAAAATTGCATTATGTATGGCAACTTTCAACTGAAGTTGCGAATTTCAGTTGCTACAGCGGCCATATTTGAGCAACCATCTATTTGCAGTTGCAGTGAACGTTTTCATAGAAGAAAAAGCAAAATTGAGAGGTAAATACACTATTTCTTAACAATTATTGATTTTTTAGCTTTACTAAATCATTTTGCATATAATTTTAGATTGAATATGGTGAAAGTAACAACAAAACATCAGTTCGAAATACCTATAGAAAAAATGGGTTCTAATCCAAACTTAGCTCGAGGAATCCGTGTCTTTGGTGAAACCAAAGTCACTGCAGATGAAGCATGGAATAAAATTTCCGATATCCTAAACAGACATGGTCCACCAACAATGACACCAGAAGAATGGCAAAGAGTATGGATCCATTTTAAAGCTAAGCTTAAGAAGAAAATGTCGCAAAATAAAAGAAATCTTAACGCCACAGGTGGTGGTCCATCACAAGAAGTGCGTCTATCGCCGTTGGAGCAAACCGCAGCATATCTACTACAAATAAATTTAGTAACAGATCCCGCAGGTGCCATTTACGGAATAATGGAGACATGGGATGAAGATGGTCTAGAAATAGTGTCAAATATTGAGGTGGAGCAAGAAGAAGCTGCTACCCATGGCAATTTCAACGGATTTGAATTATCTCTCAAGCTTCGTCGAATAGATGCAACGTCCTGAACATTTTTTTCTTCATCAAAAAATAATTCCACTGAGATTATCATTTTAAAATGCTTTTATTGTTTAAATTGTGTTTTGTTATTTCGAATTTATTGACATTTTTGAAGTTTAGAGTTCACAAGATGGAAAATACACTGATCGATAACACGTTTATCGACAACTCAATTGGGTTGCATTCTATAATGCAACATTTTATTTCAGTCGCGCTGACAACTAATAACGCAATCCAAGTTTGGTGGCAATGCATAATCGAGCCATTAGTTTGATAGTGACATTTAAACTGAATAGACGAGCTTTTACTTTAAAATGTATGTTATTTATTGTGTTATATTTTGTTAAAATCAGTTTGTAATTTGTGTGTGTTTTTTTTGTAAAACAGATCCCTGAAGATGATTTCCGGAGGAAATCGAAATAAGGAAAAATTCAAAAATAAAAAACAATAGTTTTTTAATGACCTAAAGCCAAGCAATTAACCAAATAAGTAACAAAAAAATATATTTTTTCGAAAAGATCCCATAACAGCTATTGAGGATTTCGAAAAATATTTCATGAAGAGCCATGATCCTGATTTTTTAAGGAATAATTAAAAAAAAACTCAAATATTTTTTTTCTCGAATTACATTCCAACTCACCTAAATATCAAACCATCCTGGGCCATGGCATAAATAACACGGGGCATGGGAAACATGGAACCAAACATGGCCACCGAAAGACCCGCTGTGGCACCAATTGCCACAATTGCCCTACACTTGGGCGCATTGACATATGTCCACATTTGCACCAAAGCTGCACCCGTATTGATGTGATCGTAGGGCACCACCAGTGTCAATACCAAACTGACGGTGACATAGGCCAGCAAGACGACGACCAATGAACCCAATATTGCTTTTGGAATACTTTTTTGTGGATTATGGGCCTCCTCGCCCGTTGTGGCTATTATGTCAAAGCCAATAAATGCATAAAAACAGGTGGCAGCACCGGAAAATACCTAAAAAATAAAACAAAATTGTTAAAATAATTTTTAAGGGTTATTTTTTATAGATTTACACCTACCCCACTCCAGCCATAGGGCAGAAAGCCCTGATGCTCTGTCCATGTACTGGAATCCACATAGAAAAACCCGGCGGTCATAACAAATACCCAGGTGGCCAAATTAATGGCATTTAAAGTATGATTGAATATCACGGATTTACTGGCGCCCAACGCTAATACCACAGTCATCATGAGCGTTATGCCAAAGGCTATAAAATCCGGTGGTTTACCTAGGAAGAGGGTGGAAGAATGAGATCTCCATATCCTAAATCTTTCAAAACAAATCCATTTACTTACCAAATATGGTACCCACTGTATCACTAATTGTGCTTGATATTGCACCACCAGTAAGTGAATCAAAACTGGAGCTTAACGCACATGCACAGGCACTTGTTCCTGCAATGGAAAACCAAATAAAATATTTGTAGAAGTGGCATATAACGATGAGGGCGTCACGTTTCATTGAATTTTCAATTTCGAAATCAACTTTAAGCCATTGCTGCTTACCTATTAAATATTCCAATATCATATTCCAACCAATAACAAATGCAACAAATTCACCAACAGCAACATATGAATACATATACGCCGAACCGGACGTATGCGGTACTCGTACACCGAATTCCGCATAACAGGCGCCTGCAACATAAGGAAAAGAGAGGGGGAAGTATTCTAGGTTTAGAACTGAAGAGAGAAATTTTATGGAACTAAACTTGGATACTAGAAAGCCATTGAATGCATCAGGTCTAGAGTAAAAGATATGGGCAAAAAACGCCCACATATCCCTATGGAACAATGTGACAAAGACATAGGGCCCGTTTTTATATCTTTCCTTTATAGTCCACTTTTGTTATCCCTTACTTTTGGAAAAGTGAAGGATAAAGTTCACATTATCGGGTTCTCATTATTATATCTTTCCTTTTAAATATATGCATTTTTACAGAGATATGGCAACCTGTTTTTTAAAAGTAACTGGTATTCACTGCATTTTTTCACAATGGCATCTCCATTTCAGTTTAAAAATAATAAACAATATGCGAATTTGTAATTAATTTTGCTAAATAAATTTATAATTCAGTTCTTCAATATAAAATAAACGATTTGTGATATCCATTACTTTATTTAAAAAAAATTTGCTGTCATTGCCATATTATTATCAATAAAAATATGGCAGTAAACTTTAGGTTAAAAGATAAAAGGAAGATGGTCTGACCTTTTGCTTATCGGACAGTTCATACTTAAATGAAACTTGTAATGACGAAAAACTTTTTTATCTATCTGAAAGATGTAATAACCGGACATAGAGGTATAAAGATAGGACAAGACAGAGTCACAATATGGCAACCCTGTGAAAAATACATCTGATCTTACGATATCACGGCAACATAGATACCATGGTAGAAGAATATAGGTAGATGCATCAACGATTGCGAACATTGATATATCAAAATTTTAAAATTGTTTTGTCAAAAATATGTAGATTTTTATATATTTTCTTATGCGATGCAAATCGAAGGTTGTTACAATATGCCTTTCTCAGCAATTTTTACAAATTTTAATAATTTTTCATTCAAAATTTTCAATTTTAAATTCGGTTTGACAGTTCATTGTCCCAGCAGCTGTGTCGAAGCGACTACCTGTATTCTTCTATCATGATAGATACCAATTATGGTAGAAGAATATAGGTAGACGCATCGACACAGCTGATGGGACAATGAACTGTCAAAACAATTTTGGAATTGAAAATGTTGAATGAAAAACTATTTAAATTGGTAAAAATTTTTGAAAAACGAGAATTATAATAACCTCCGAATAATGACGTATAAGAAAACCTATAAAAATCTACTTATATTTGAGAGAACATTTAAAATTTTTTGACATATCAATGTTGCCAAGCATTGATGCATCTACCTGTATTCTTCCAACATGGATACTAACTGATTTTAGCCGCTAAGGGAATGTAAATTTTTGAAAAGTATACGGGGTGAGATAAAAAAGTCAAACGCCATAATTTTTACAATTTTTTTTTTAAATTTTATTGAATGAAAGCAAAAAATGGCGGAAATAGCATCAAATTTTAGAATAAGTTTAGAATTATTCGAATTGGTCACCATTGGCACGAATTATGGCCTTCAAACGGCCAATGAAGCGGTTACACGCTGCCCCAAATGTTGCTCTGCGGTATTTTGACCCATTCGGGGCGAAGCATTTGCTTTAGGTGATCGACATTTTGGTATTTTTTTAGTGCAAACCTTGCTTTCCAAAATACTCCAGACACAATAGCCCAACGGATTGGTATCCGGAGATTTTGGTGGTCATTGTGCGCTGGAAATGAAGCGAGGAACCTGATTTTGTAACCATTATTGGGTGGCGAATTCTGTTGGAATGTCCAAGATCTACGGCCAAAATGTTTGCGTGCCCAAGGCATGCAAAGGGTGTATTACGCCCTCCAGAATATTTTCCCTATAATATTCGGCATTTATTCTGATGCCACGGGTGATTAATACGAGCAGAGAGCGATCATCGGCTGTTATGGCGGCCCGCATCATCACCATGGCCGGCGCTTGACTTCTGGTGGCCAACTGAAGGTCCACATCTTCATTTGACCTCTTTGGCAAGTGTTTACAAACCGCTGAACAACGAATGTTTTCTCATCGAAGAAAACCAAATTCGGCAGTTCACCACTTTCTTCGGCCAAGCGATGTAACTCTTTTGCTCTTTTGCGCCTAATTTCTTTCTGTTGCGGTGTAAGTTCTTGCACTTTTTGGAATTTCAATGGTTTTACCCCGATCTAATTTTTCAATATTTCGCGAATGGAATATTGCGATATATTCAGCTCACGAGCCATTTTTTCGGCCACTGCGACGCGGGTTTCGATCAAGTCGCTACTTTACTTTCTGCGAACCATTCTGCTGATGTTGCTGTTTTCTTCCGTCCACTTCCTTGACGTCGTCGGGCTACGCTTCTAGTAACACGGTAACGAGCGATGGTACGAGACACAAAAGATTTATTCACATTTAAAGGCTGGAGTGCCCTAATGATAGCTACTTGTGTTTTTTTAGCCAAATATAAAGAAATCACACCATCACGCTTGAATTCCATCTCGAATAACTTTTTTTCTAGAAAATTCTCACCAAAATGCTTTTATACGCTTGTAAACAATATAATGAGCTGTCAATGGAATAATTTTAACAGCTGTCAGACGAGTGGCTTAGAAATGACAGCAGTCTGAAGTTGGTTGCAGTTTTTTCATCTCACCCGATATGTCGACAGTTTGCCATTGTGTCAATGCCCAGTTTTTTGATTCAGTAAACTCTATAACGTTTTAATATTTTGACGTCTTGGCAACCCTATTTCTATACGATAGTTCATCTATTTGGCGATTTTGGTTATCCCTAAACCGATGGAGATGACGTTGTCTGAACTAATTCAGTTACTCCTTTCAGTGAATAGTCAAGATATTCAATTTGTTTAATTCCAGAACCTGTATTACGTGGCATGGCACAAACAGCTGACCATCAGAACAGCTGTGAAATTACATTACTGTGAATGAGACCCCAATACAAAATATAAAAAATAATAGCAGTTGATACCCTTATTAATATCGAAGTATAAGATATTTTTCATGGAGCTTGATTTTTCCTACATTAAGGTGAGATGGCATAAAATGCTTTTTTTACAGGCTTAAGTCATCGGCTGGCTTCTTCGAAAAAGAAATAAGGAGCTTTATGTTGGCTTAGTTCAATTTCGACCAATAATTTATACTACGCTTCTTGGTTTTTTTATGAAGAAGCCAGCCGATGACTTAAGCCAGTCAAAAAAGCTTTTTATGTATTCTCGTCTTAATTGCCTTTGCTAAAGCTTTGATCGTTATTTTCGTTCAGTAGTTTGATTGTTTCAATGCCCAGTTTTTTGATTCAGTAAATAAGTAAACTCTATATTGTTTTAATATTTTGACGTCTTGGCAACCCTATTTCTCTACGGTTATTCATTTAACATTCGTTGGGGATTTTGGCCATTTGAAGTTCTCTTTTGTCCCTAAACCGATGAAGATGACTTTGTCTGAATTAACTCAGTTACTCCTTTCAGTGAATAGTCAAGATATTCAATTTGTTCAATGCAATGTTGTGTGGCGTTCATTGTCAAATTTTTTGACAAAAGTAATCATCTTCGTCGAACTTATCAAATCAAGTGAGCCCGCAAATTCCTTTCAATACAAAAAAGTTTTAGTCCCCCAAAAAACAAATTTTAATTAAAGCAAAAAAAAAAAAAAAAAAATTCTGAAATCATAAAAATTGTCGAGAGTTAAAGTTGTATGAAAAAAATATCTATTACCTGAAAATATACTAGCTATTGCAGCAATAACAAAACTAATTACCACACCAGGACCAGCTATATTCTTGGCCACCATGCCGGCAACTAAATACATGCCGGTGCCGCAACAGGAACCGATGCCCAATGATGTGAGATCCAGAGTGTTTAGGCATTTCTAAAAATGGAAAGGGAATAGAAATAATGAAATATTAAGATGTGTTTGTGAATGTGTGTGTAAAAGCAAAGAGCTCCTGCCAACCCCCAGTAGTTAAGAACCAACGGCAATTAAGCAAATGTCCCTTTTGACAATTAATCCAAGAGTAATAAAAACATAATGGCATGGTTGGTGGATGAGATCTGTAACTAGCGTGGATTCATGACAAATTGGGTAAAATTCGAGCTGAAGTTAACTACCGCATTCACTTTTCCATGAGAGTAATTGCAAAAAAGTTTTGCATTGCGAACAGATCGCAAGAAAAAATATTTTACCGTATGGTAGAATTAAGAAGGTAAGGTCATGCAATCATATGTTTACAATTTTTTTTCGAAATTATTCATTTGACAACATCTAATTGTCAAAATTTATATTCATAAATCCATTGAATACACACAAATTCAGAGATGGGAACTGTTTTTTTATGCATTGAAATTTGACAAGGTAAATTACAGAAAATTCAGAGATTGGAATGCTTATTTGAAATGACTTTACCTTCATATTTTTAGCATGGTTTACAGTTAAAAAATAAAAAAAATTACGAAGTTATTTTGTAGAAAATGTCCGTTCCGGTTTTGATTATAGGCCAAATAATAGGTTTGTCTGGTTACAATAAAATTTGTAACAATTGCTACAAATTGTTTATTAACACAATGTTGAGAGATCATTCTCTGAGAGTTTAAAAATTCTTGCTGGACAAATTTCTTCTTGCAAGCACTTGCAACTCTTCTTCTTCTTCTCCTTCCTGTGATGCTTATTTGGGCAAGAAATTTTAAAAGATTTTTATTTTGAAAAATGCAAGCCCAATTGTTTGTTTTTTTGATACATTTTTAATGTTTACGTTCTTAATTTCTTTTATTTACGGTCAAATTGCTTTCTTTTAATAAATCAGCTGATGTCTTGCAACTTTTTGCAGGAATTTCGTCTGTTTACTTTTCACAGTTTTCTTGCAAAAGAGAATTAAATTACCTTACTCTCTCTCTCTCTCTCAGAAAAAAGTTGCTGGACAATTCCTGCTGGAAAAGTAACCAGACATACCTAATGCGTTCTACTTACTCTTCAATAATTCAATTAAATGTTGATATTTTTGGTAGTGCTTAACATGTGATGCTTTCTTAAGTGAAAATCACAATTGAATATCATTGGTATGTGAGTTTCGCTCCGGATGTAAAATAAATCCGGTCGTGAGACCAAAAATTTAAATTCCAAAATTGATTCGACAATTCATTGACCCAACAGCTGTGTCGATGCGACTACATGTATTCATCTACCATGTTTGGAGCACAAATAATAATCCCAAATATCTTATATGCAAAAGTCAAAATCGATCTAGAGTGCCCTACAACACAAACTAGCCGTGCATGCACATAGACAGCTCTTTTTACTGGATTCAGTCATCGATTGGATTCTTTGTAAAATAACAAAGAAGTTTTAGGTAGACTTAGTTCAATTTCGGCCCATAATTTATAGTTGTTAACCCTTAGAGAATACATAAACGCTTCTTTGACTAGCTTAAAGCTGGGAATACATAAAGCGCTTATTTGGCTGGCTTAAGTCATCGGCTGGCTTCTTCGGAAATGAACAAAGGAGCCTAGGGCCAAAATCGAACTAGGTCAACCTAAAACTCCTTTGTTCATCTACGAAGAAGCCAGCCGATGACTTAAGCCAGCCAAATAAGCCCTTTATGTATTTCCAGCTTAAGTCATCGACTGGATTCTCTGTAGAGAAACAAAGGAGTCTTAGGGTGACTTAGTTCGATTTTTGCCTCACGCTCCTTTGCTCCTTTCCAAAAAAAAAAACAGCCGATGACTTAAGTCAGTCAAAAAAGTGATTTTTATGTTCTCTCCTTTAAGTCATCAGCTGGCTTCTTCGAAAAATAACAAAGAAACGTAGGGTTAACAACTATAAATTATGGGCCGAAATTGAACTAAGTCAACCTTAAACTTCTTTGTTATTTTACAAAGAGGCCAACCGGTGATTTAAGCCAGTAAACAAAGCTGTCTATGTGCCTGCACCGTTAGTTTGTGATGTAGGGCACTCTAGATCGATTTTGACTTTTGCATATACGATCCTTTGTTTTTTTCCAGAAGAAGCCAGCGTCAAAAAAGCGTTTTATGTATTCTCAACGTTAAGTCATCAGCTGGCTTCTTCGAAAAATAACAAAGGAGCTTAGGGTTAACAACTATAAATTATGGGTCGAAATTAAACTAATGCCATGTTTACGTTAGAACTGTTTGTAGGATTAACCTACTTCGAGAGGATTTATTTGAAATAAAAGTAATGGATATGACAATTTAAATCCAAACCCAGTGGGTTAACCCTCATATATATAAACGTACTGTAAGTCAATTTAAAACTTTGTTGTTATTTTAAAAAGCCAGTAAAAAAGCTGTCTATTTACCTGCGCCGTTAGTTTGTGATGTAGGGCACTCTAGATCGGTTTCGACTTTTGCATATAAGATAGTCACATCGACATTACAACCATAATCATTACAAAACACCATACAAATTAAGGAGAAAATGGATAAAGAAATTAGTGAATTAGCACAAGGAGTAAAAATATTGATGTCATTGTGGGAACAACTGTGGGCGAAAAATTCTCATATATTTGCGAAATATAAACCCACAACCATGTTAAAGTTAAGAAGGTTAAGTCATTTCAAATAAGACTATTCACCTCTGCAATTTCTGTAATTTACCTTGTCAAATTCCCATGGTAGAAGAATATAGGTAGATGCATCAACGCTTAGAAACATTAATATGTCAAAAAATTTTCAATAGTTTTCAAATATAAGTAGAGTTTTATAGGTTTTCTTATACAGCGTCAATCGGAGATTAATATGATATGCGTTTTTTTTTAATTTTTACAAATTTGATTAAGTTTTCATTCAAAATTTTCAATTCCAAAAAATTTTTGACAGTTCATTGTCCCAGCAGCTGTGTCGTTGCGTCTTCATTGAATAGAAAACATATTCCCATCTCTGCTTTCTGTGTGTATAATGGATTTATAAATATAAATTTTGACAATGAGAGGTTGTCAAATGAATAATTTTGAAAAAATTGTAAAAATATGGTTGCATGGCTTTGCCTTCTTAATTCTACCATGTCCATAATTTTAAATAAATTTTTCATCTTTTTTAATATATTGAAGCTCAAACTTTTTTGTGTCAATTTGCTCCATTTTTTATTTTCACAAAATATTTCTCGTGTTTATTAGTTTTTCTTCTTCTATTTTGTGTTTATTCGTAAACAAAGATCTTCTGACAACTTATACCCTCTCGGAGTGTATCTAAACACGCAAGATTAACCCACTGGATCTAATAAACCCAGTGCCATAGTATAAACATGCTATAAGAAAGGTTGTTCAACTTCAAAGCAACTATGAAAATACAACTCTGTACTGGAGACTTATTGTATCAAATAAATATACGATATGCATCACATGATTCCTTACAAGCAATAATAAATAGTTTATGTATCTACTTATCGCTCCAGTAGCTCCTGCCGAGTTCCTTACAATACTCACCGTTAGCTTTGGCTTTGAAGGTTGTGTTGTGCCGTCCTGCAATTGTTTAACATCTTTGGTGCGTATTAATTTTGGCAGCAGTGTTGATGTCGACACCCCGGGTGGCAAGGGAACTTTGAATTTGACCTGCAATAGATGAAATGGAACAAATGAAAATATATTAGATTACAGAATGTTAGGGATACACATATGAATGTTGGCATATGGTAATAAAAATAAAATATGACTACTTTACAAATAACCTGTCAAGCAAATGCACATATATGTGTGCCATCGAAAAATATTGCAATGACGAAGTTATAAAGCTATTAATTTTAACTAAATTTTTGTGGTTCTTGCGCCATATGGTACAGTACTTTGTTGGTGTAGAAAATTTTACATCTTTCCGATAAATAAAAAATATGTTGTCGGACACATAACTCGTTTTTCGTTATAACAAGTTTCATTTAAGTATGATCTGTCCAATGAGCAAAAATTTAGACCTTTATCTTTACCGTAAATTAAATTAATGTTGCCATATTTTATGTTGATAATATGGCAATAACAGCAAATGTATTCAATTTTTAAAATAAACTGAAGATGCCACTGTGAAAAAATGCAGCGACTACCAGTTATTTTTACAAGAATGTTGCCACATCTCTGTAAAAAAATCATTTATTGTAACGGGAAGATGTAATAATGAAAACCCGATAATGTGAACTTCATCTTTTATTTTACTTAAAGTAAATGATAACAAAAGTGGTCAATAACGGAAAGACATATGAACAGGCCTATGAATGAGTTTTTACTGCAAATTAAATTTTATATATTTTTACCCAACGAACAGACAACACGAAAACAACATGAAAATAGGGTTCGCTATGATCGAAAAATTACGTATGTACTCTACTCATGTATTTCACGACTAAAAAGTCGTGCATTTTTCTCGAGAGATATTTCCTCCAATCATGAATAATTAAGGAAAAAAATTCGTGAAGATGGCAACGTGAGTGGGGCGTTTTTGTACCTAGTGTATCCTATTTGTTGTACAAATTGGTTCATTTGTTTCTTGTTTTTATAAAAATGAAGTAATAAAAAAATAATTTTCGATATGAGGATTTGAATATATGTGTCAAATGTTATTAATGCCATGTTTACGTTTGAACTTTTTGTAGGGTTAACCTACTTTGAGAGGATTTATTTGAAGTAAAAGTAATGGATATGACAGTTTAAATCCAAATCTAGTGGGTTAACCCTCATATATATAAACGTACTATAAGTGTGTGGAGCAACATAGGCGTTTGGCATAAAATAATGTGTTATGTAAATTTGATGTGTTATGTAAATAAATATACGACTTGCCACTAACTTCATGCATGCTTTCAAATTGCAGTGTCAAAGTCTGTTCCACGATATCGAAAGAAAATGCGTGCGAACGAAAGCCAGTCACTCAATTTCGTATCAGAATAATTTATCGCGAAATTAAACAAAAAAACGCATAGACAATTTTCTTTCGTAGGCTGTAGTACCCATTACGAATTTCAAATACCAAATTTGAAACAATTCCGGAGAATTATGTCGCTAAAATCATCAAAATACTGAATATCGGGAGGTACCGTTATATGAGGGCTATACGAAGACGTGGACCTGCACTGAGAATTTTATGTCATAGGCTGTAGTACCCATTACGAATTTCAAATACCAAATTTGAAACAATTCTGGTGAATAATGTCGCTAAATTCATTAAAATACCGAATATGGTGAGGCACCGTCATATGGGAGCTATACGAAGGCGTGTACCTGCACGGACAATTTTCTGTCGTAGGCTGTAGTACCCATTACGAATTTCAAATACCAAATTTGAAACAATTCCGGTGAATAATGTCGCTAAATTCATTAAAATACCGAATATGGTGGGGTACCGTCATATGGGGGCTATACGAAGGCGTGGGTCTGCACAGACATTTTTCCGTCATAGTATGGAGTATCTTTTACGAACTTCAAATACCAAATTTGAAACAATTCTGGTGCATAATATCGCTTAAATCACCAAAATTCCGAAAAAATGGAGGTACCATTATATGGGGGCTATATGAAAACGTGGACCTACATGGCCCATTTTCAATATGAAAAGTCCTGCAGACATAATATAAAATTGAGTAAAATTTTATCAACTTTTCTGTAAGCTCTCTTATACGATAGATTGTCGGAGGTTGCATTTTTCAACAATTTATAGAAATTTGAATTATTTTTCATTCAAAATTGTGCCTACCTATATTATTCTTCCATGTTAAAGACATAAATGCAATATACAAATTTTGGTAAAATATTAGGGTGGGAATACATAAAACGCTTATTTGGCTGGCTTCTTCGGAAATGAAAAAAGGAGCCTAGGGCCAAAATCGAACTAAGTTAACCTAAAAATCCTTTGTTCCTCTACGAAGAAGCCAGTCCATGACTTAAGCCAGCCAAAAAAGCGCTTTATGTTTTCCCGCCTTTATTAGATTTCTGTGATTTAAATCCGTAAGACGTGACCGATCAATAAGATGCTTTTCAATCTCAACTATTTTTCACCTTCCACCCGAGTTATTGTACCATGCCATACCATGTCATCTGTTGCTTTAAGCACTGTTATGACAGCTTTATTGTTTCGTTGATGGTGCGTGCCATTGTCAGCGGAGATGACAATTAAGATTGTGCCAGCAATTATGATTCCTGCCATTAGAAGTTCCTCTTTAACATCTCAAGTTTCTCCCCCGCATTTTCTCGTATTTCCCTTTCTCTTCATTTTCTTGTTATTCCACTTAACTTCCTTAACACTCATCGTAGTTAAGTGCTGCTTGATGAAGGTTGTATGTAGCGAGATGTTGTAGTCGTTATTCTGTTTCTGCTTCCTATTGATTTGTTTTCGGGAATTTTTAGTCCTTATTCTTGTTGCTATCTTTAGGCCTATTCAAGGTTTTGTTCGATAACCTTCCGAGAAAAGGAAGCGCGAGAGAGAAAGGATGGGCTGTGATTGTGTATTTGTTTTTTTGTGTCCCCACAGTTAATGCCGAGTGTCAGTTATGCCATAATGACGGGTACTTGTTGCAAATATCAATTTACCAAGTACACACACAATGGGAGTATTTCTCCCATCTCCTCCCACCTCTCTGAGTATCTATTTCCACGTAATGTCATGATGAACGTGAGTTCCCCTTTTTTCAGTTCTATTGTGCGTGGCCTTACTGTGTTGTGTGTGTGTGAGTGTGCCTGTTTTAGAGAGAGCGCATTGATGATTTCAATTAATTTTCAAGCAGCACTTATTCACTCACTCACTCACTCACTCACTTTCGCTCCCTCTCATCCATTCATTCCATATTCCCATTCACCATCAGGGTTAGCTCCCAGCTTTCATTGCTGTGCCTGATTGATTTTGCAAAAAACGATTAAGATTATGATTGAATGCCATAAAAGTTAGCTCAAACAAACAATTGGCCATGAGTATTCAAGTGTTAGAAGGCTATTGATTCTATTCATAATATTTATTTCTTTTATTATTATTTTTCTTTGTAGATTTATTTTGATTGATCATTTAAGTTAATATGTTTTGCTCATAAATAGGAAATAATTGTAGGGGATATACATAAAGAAAACGGGGGAGAGGGAGAGTAAAATTTATCATATTCAGAAATAGATTTAGTAAAATGTCAACATATTTGGTCATATATTGGTGCTGGAAATACCTAATTCAAATATCATTTTACTTTTGCTCATATTTTAAATGGGAATAGCATCATATTTATAGACAAATTTTCATGTGTCAGTAAACTCAAGGAAACTTACAGCCTGTTCCACGATCTCGAAAGAAAATTTGTGCGAACGAAGGCTACTCACTCACTTTCGTATAAGAATGCGTTCCACTAACTTTCGTTCTTTCTTTCGCATAGCCTTACGTGATTCAGTGTTGCTAAATATTTTTTGAAAAAATTAATCGCGAAATAAGGCAAAAAAAGCGCCAAATGTCTAATTTAAACGCGAAAAAGCAACAGTGGCTCTGTCTCAACTGACAGTTCAGTTGTAAACAAACAAATTGTAAATAAACAAACAAAATAAAATTTCTAGTGATTGTGTTCAAACTATTTGTGTTCTTAAAAAATAAAAAAAAATGAATATTTCCGTAGCCCTATTTTTTATGGATGATGTGGAGGAGGTTCAAAATGTGCCACGGAGGCATTAAAGAGATGCTTCGAATTTATTTGAAGTACCTAACAACCAGTAAGTATTATTGTATTTTTACATTTTTGAAATAATAAAAAATTATTTTTTTCTAGGTTTGTGGCCAATTTTCGTGTGTCGAAGGAAGTTCTTCGGGCTCTTTTGGATATGATGGAAGAGATGAGGGTGCTTGGTTGCAGAACTACCCAAATCCGCCCAGATTTAAAACTTCTTCTGCTGCTTCCAAAAATTGGCACTCCTCCGGCGAACTCAGATTCTCCTCCATATACTCAACTAGTGACCGCAGCTGAGCAGTTGATGATTTTTTCGTGCTGGAATTGAGAAAATAAAAAAAAATATATATATTTGTTGTTCACATATTAAATTGCATTTATTATTTTTACTTACATTTTTGTTTCCATTTTAAGTCAAGCAATGTTTATGTTAAAACAATTCTCCTTAATTGTTATCATACGACAGCAAACACACAAGTGACTGATTTTGACATTTGTGTTCGCATGCGTACGAAAGAAAAAAAATAGTGGAACGCAAAATTACACTGAAACGCTTACGTTTTCGTTCGCTTTGATTTTCGTGCAAATTTTCGTTCTGATGGATTTTAGTGGAACGGAAAACAGCTGTTTGTCGTGTAAAAGTTGTGCGAACGTGTTCTTTCGATATCGTGCAACTGGCTGTTAATAGAGTTTGGCTTCACTTCTAAAATGGAACTAGTTCCCAATTCCCGTTTGTACTATTGTTACTTTTAACTCTTTCGTTCCCACAAGTTCAATCGTTTCCAATTCTTAAATGGAACTAGTTCCCAATTTCTTTTTGTTCAATAGTTGCTTTTAACTCTTTCGTTTCTTCAAATTCAATCGTTTTTCTTTCTATAGAGCCTAAATGAAGCCATTTTCGATGAAATTCGAAGGCTTTTGTAGTTGGGTACCAATGTCACCATGATCCAAGTATGAGGTCTCCCTTCCTCAGCTGATTACAATTTGCGGTTGAGTTGAATTGAAACTTTAAAACATGATTTTTACTGTTATGCGAAAATATTTGTTTGGCCGACCGTCGGCTGTTATGGCGGCCCACACCATCACCATGGCCGGCGCCTTAGTTCTGGTGGCCAACCGAAGGTGCACATTTTCAGCTGACCTCTGTGGCAAGTAAACACGATCATTTTGTTTGTTTACAAACTGCTGGACAACGAATGTTTTCTCATCGGCAGTTCACCACATTCGGCCAAGTGAAGCAACTCTTTAGCTCTTTTGAGTCTATTTTCTTTCTGTTGCGGTGTAAGTTCTTGTACTCTTTGGAATTTCAATGGCTTTACCCCGAGCTCATTTTTCAATATTTGCCGAATGGAATATTGCGATATGATCAGCTCACGAGGCATTTTTCGGTCACTGCGACGCGGGTTTCGATCAAGTCGCTTCTTTACTTTCTGCGAACCATTTCTGCTGATGTTGCTGTTTTCTTTCGTCCACTTCCTTGACGTCGTCGGGCTACACTATCAGTATCACGGTAACGAGCGTTGGTACGAGACACAAAAGATTTATTCACATTTAAATGCTGGAGTGCTCTAACGATAGCCACTTCACGCTTGAATTCCATCACGAATAACTTTTTTTCGGGGATATTCTCACCAAAATGCTTTTTTACGCTTGTAAAAAATATAATGAGCTGTCACTGGAAAAATTTTGACAGCTGTCGGACGAGTGGCTTAGAAATGACAGCAGTCTGAAGTTGCTTGCAGTTTTTATACTCTCTACCATAGTATGGAGGGTATATAAAGTTTGTCATTCCGTTTGTAACACCACGAAATATACATTTTAGATCCCACAAAGGATATATATTCTTGATCAGCATAAAATTCTATGTCGATTTAGCGATGTCCGTCCGTCTATCCGTCAATGAAATCACTCTAGCTTCCGAACGACTGATGAAGTTTTACTCAAATGTATGTTATGTCTGCAGGACTTTTGGTATTGAAAATGGGCCATGTAGATTAACGTTTTGTTATAGCCTCCATATAATTGTACCTTACTATTTTCGGTATTTTGGTGATTTAAGCGACATTTTTCACCGGAAATGTTTCAAATTTGGTATTTGAAGTTTGAAATGAATACTACAGCCTATGAAAGAAAAATGTCTATGCAGATCCACGTCTTGGTAGAGCCCCCATATAATTGTACCTCTCTATTTTCGATATTCTGATGATTTTAGCGACATCATTCACGCGAATTGTTACACATTTGGTATTTGAAGTTCGTTATGGGTACTACAGACTATGAAAGAAAATGTTCTATGCAAGTCCATGTCTACGTATAGCCCCCATATGATTATACCTCCCGATATTCGGTATTTTAATGATTTTAGCGACATTATTTACCGGAATTCTTCCAAATTTATTATTTGAAGTTCGTTATGGGTACTACAGACTATGACAGAAAATTGTGTGTGCAGATCCACGTCTTCGTATAGCCCTCATATGACGGTACATCCCGATATTCGGTATTTTGATGATTTTAGCGACATTTTTCACCGGAAATGTTTCAATTTTGGTATTTGAAGTTCGTAATGGATACTACATCCTAAGACAGAAAATTGTCTTTGCAGATCCACGTCTTCGTATAGCCCTCATATAACGGTACATCCCGATATTCGGTATTTTGATGATTTTAGCGACATTTTTCACCAGAATTGCTTGAAATTTCGCATTTCTATGTTGGAAGTGCTTTTAAGGGGAATTTTTCTACATGGCCCTTCAACAACTCATTTTTCCTTCAATGGTACCTTAAGTATTTGCGTCTAAATTTGATTTTCAATAGACCAAATATTGTATCAAAATATGTACAAATTTATTTCAATGAAGACTTCCAACATCCCAAAATATGTTCAAATTGAAATACCCTCCCCCAACAATCCAGATTACATTTCCAATTTCAGAATTAAGAATTCTAGGAAATTTTCACTTTAAGTCTTTTTTGTATTCGTTTACAAGTGAATATAAAATTTACATTTTAGCTTTCTAATCCCCTCAACACTGACCATCGGTACGCATCCACAAAGACACCACACAAGGGACACGCACATAAACACACACGCATCCATTTAGGGATCAAGATATGATATTGACCATAAAACCATAACAAGAAGAAGAAGACAAAAAAAAAAGAAAACACTTTTGCCATTCATCCTGCACACACTTGATGCTGTGAACATAAATTGTACTCATGAACATAGAATGAAAATTGCGTGTGTGTGGGTTGGAGCGTGTGTGTGTGAAAAGAAGTAAGGCCATCGTCTATTAAATTTATTCTTTACAATTTGCCTGAACAATGTCCCCCCCCCCACACACACACACATTGGAAATGTAAAATGTTATCCTTGTGTATCCTGCTTTGTTTTTCATTGTTTTGTACCCCCTCACATCCCGAAGCAAGAGAAATGTATTTAAATACACAAATGTACTTTTAACGATGGAAACCTTGATGTCCATAGCCATTTATTTTCCTATTCGAAAATAGGATCAATTATGACCAATCATAACCTTATTTTTGGCACAGTGTTTGGGGAGGACAATATATATATATATATATATATATATATATATTTATAAATCCGAAATACTGCTGGAATGCATGCCTTTCTATTTTCGTTGCTGACCAATACTGGAATATGATGGCGAGCATTGTTTTTTAACTTTTTTAATTTATAATATTTTTGGGTATACCAAAAACCGACCAAATATTAATTTAGATATAGTCGAATTGTATACGATTTTTAATGAATATGGGTTAGATATATCGATTTTATTTGGTTGGTGACCCATTCTGAAATTTGATGATCAATATTTCTTCCTTTGATGTCGAACTCCTAAAATGAGTCACTACACGACAAATATGCATTTTCTGAATAATGTAATTTAAATCGACCAAATATTTACATAAAAAAACCAAAATTTTCATTGAGTTCTGATTGAAGTATTATATCAACAAATATTTTGTCGATTGGTAATTTTCTGTACAATATATTTTTCTTTGACACTACCCTAATAATATATTAATATATACAGTGTTTTTCTTAAATTATTTTGCATTTTTTTATTTTGCAAAGACACCTCCGTTTTGAAGAGGAAATAGGGTACACAAGGCACGAAAAAGACTCTTTAGCGTTGCCATATTCGCAAATAATATTTGCCTTTTTTCTTTGATTAGAGGAATGATCTCTCGAGAAAAATGCTATCCGAGGCAACAGAATTCCTAGCGGATATTCATGATTGGACTGAATATCTACCAATTTCATAATGGAATTTGACGTGGGAAATGTCTTCCACTGCTTTTCTTTTTTCATAATTCATTTAATAAAGCAACCAAGAAATATTGGTAAAATTGACCGTTCAGTATGAACTTCTCGAAAGTTTTATGTTGCTTTGGAGTCTGAAGATGTGGGTACATAAGCAGCTAGAAGTTTTCGCATGGCATATTTTGTGACATATCGAAAATGGATGACTGAGCAACTAAATTTTTTGAAGGGTGTATTAAAGCCTTGGGCCAAAGTGTGTTAAACTAAATTGCTCGAAGGATTACAGGGTTAATTTTTCTAGACTGTTTTAGCATTCATTCATAGAGGACTTATGCACAATTCTTTGCCTTTGAATTTTTATTATTATACCTACAACCATATGATCAGAGAGGGTATACATAATTTTTACATTTTTTTAAATGTTATTGAATGAAAGCAACAAATGTCGGAAATGACATCAAGTTGTAGTTTAAGTTTAGTTTGTTCGGATTGGCCACCTTTGGCATGAATTATGGCCTTCGAACGCCCAATGGAACCGTCACACGCTGCCCAAATGTTGTTCTGTGCTATTTGGGCCCATTCCCGAGGAAGCGCTTGCTTGAGGTGATCGACACTTTGATATTTTTTTTTTGTGCCAACCTTGCTTTTCAAAATACTCCAGACACAATGGTCCAACGTATTGGTATTTGGAGATTTTGTTGGTCATTGTGCGCTGGAAGCTAGGAACCTCATTTTGTAACCATTCTTGGCTGGGGCGTGCTGAGTACTATGGTGCTGAGTCCTTTTGGAATGTCCAAGGTTTGCGGCCAAAATGTTTGCGTGCCCAAGGCAAATGCCAGAATTACAAGGAATCTGCAAAGTATTCATCTCACTTGAGGTGTAATTATATCCCGGAAATATATATAAAATAAGTAATAAGGCAGTAAGTTCTGCCGGGGGCGAATGGTGGAGGGTATACCATTTGGAACGAATTTGGATATTTTCAAAAAATAAAATCCGTTAAAAATTCTGTCAAAATCTTAAAAACACCGAATATAGCTGTTATATTGGGGTTTATATGAAGACGTGGACCTGCATAGAACACTTCAAATACGAAGCTTGAAAAAAAAAAACCGGTGAATAATGTGGCTAAAATCATCAAAATGCCGAATATCGGGAGATACTGTTATATGGGGGCTCTACAAAGACGTGGACCGGCAAAGACAATTTTCTGTCATAGGCTGTAGTACCCATTTCGCACTTCAAATGCCAAATTTTAAACATTACCGGTGAATAATGTCGCTTAAATCATCAAAATACCGAAAATAGGGAGGTACAATTATATGGGGGCTATACGAAGACATGGACCTGCACTTACAATTTTCTGTAATAGTCTGTAGTACCCATAACGAACTTCAAATACCAAATTTGAAACATTTTCGGTGAATAATGTCGCTTATCTCATTAGAATACCGAATATTGGGAGGCGCCGTTATATGGGGGCCATACGGAGACGTGGACCTGTACAGACAATTTTCTGTCTTAGGGCGTACTATCCATTATGCACTTCAAATACCAAATTTGAAAATTTTCCGGTGAATAATGTCGCTAAAATCACCAAAATATCGAAAATAGGAAGGTACAATTATATGGAGGCTATACCAAAACGTGGATCTACATGGCCGATTTTCAATACCAAAAGTCCTGCAGACATAATACACATTTGAGTAAAATTTTATCAACCTACTACATTTTGTTCGAAAGCTAGAGTAATTTCCTCAGACGGACGGACGTCGCTAAATCGACATAGAATTTTATGCTGATCAAGAATATATATACTTTGTGGGGTCTAAAATGTATATTTCGAGGTGTTACAAACGGAATGACAAACTTAATATACCCTCCATACTATGGCGGAGGGTATAGAAATTATGGCGTTTGACTATGTTGCAGTTTTTTTATCTCACCCTTTATACCCTCTCTAGCCATATGACTGAGGTTATAAAAATGTTCCCTGTAACCCTCCGGGAAATTTAGTTTAGCACACTTTATACCTAAAATGCCAGGATTACAAGGGATCAGCAAAATATTCATAGCATTTGAGGTGTAAAGATATCCTGGAAATGTATAAAAAAAAATAAAAATTTGAGGATATCCCGGAAATATACCAAAACAAAAAAAAAAAAATAAATAAATAAAGACATTAGACTCCTCATTGTCTTTATTTATTTATTTTTTTTTTTGTACATTTTCGGAATATTCTTAAATTTTTATTTTCCAAGAAATCTATAAAGAAAGGGCAAAAATGCTCTACAATTCTTCTTTGCATTCTTCCACGCACAGCAATAAAAATTTGGAGTTTATTTAAATTCTTTTCGAAAGCATTTTTTTTATTTCAAAATTAAAACTCCAATGCAAATCAACAATTACTCATGTCATCAGGAATGCCCTACATTTGCTTTATTAACTGCAATAATTGTTTCTTTCTCCCCCTCCCTTCTTCTCTTCTCTCACTCTCTTCTTCTTCTTATTTGTTTTGTTGTTTCTTGATATATGCCACAAGTTGTTGCCTGTTTCCTGGCAATGGTGGTAATCATGGCAGTAGTTGTGGTGATGGTGACTCTATATTGTTGTTGTTGTTGCTGCTGCCAACAAATGTGTCATTACCAGTTTGGCCCCAATGTCATTTGTCTGACAAAAGGCGTCACTCTTGTATTTGTTGTTTTTGTTTTGTTGGTGTATAAAGCTCTACCCGAATGAAAATGACATCGCCGACGATTATAATGACGAAGATGACGACAACAAATGACAATGTGTTTCTTAAACTCCGGGGAGGCCGAGAGAGAGCAGTTGTTTTTGCTGTTATATTAACGGCATAACTAGCGCACAAATCAAAAGTCCCAACACCCAGGGTAGTGTAGTTGTTTTTTTTTGTGGTTAGTGAATGAAAGAATGACTGAATAAATAAATAAACACTTGACTTATGCTTGGCATAAGAGTCTAAATGTAGCCTGCCTCCTTCCCATTTTCCACATTTTTTTTTCGCTGCTACTACTATTTTCTATTGTCATGTGGTATTTTTATGATTCTTTTGAAATCTTTTCACCGCCACCATCAACTTTGTTTAAGGACTCGTTCGTAAGTGAGTGTTTCTCTGTTCTGTGGTAGTTGTTGTTGTTGTTATTATTTGTTTGTACCCAAGAATAAATTGTTTTCGTAATTTGTTTGCCTGGAAATTGCAGAGGGCGGCCAGTTTGTTGTAGGCCATAATTGAAATATCTGTGTCACTACTCGTATTTGTTGTAAAATGTTATTAGCCTTTCTTTTTCAAAGTCTTCGATATTTTAAAAGGGGTCAACTGTCAAAGTCCGCCGCTGCTGTTGCTAATGACATTTTTTAAATTTGCTTCTAAGTTGTGAAGAGAATTTAATTAAAAAATTCTTAGGCTAGAAATACATAAAGCGCATATTTGGCTGGCTTAAGTCCTCGGCTGGCTTCTTCGTAGATGAACAAAGGAGTTTTAGGTTGACCTAGTTCGATTTTGGCCCTAGTCTCCTTTGTTCATTTCCGAAGAAGCCAGCCGATGACTTAAGCCAGCCAAATAAGCGCTTTATGTATTTCCAGCTTTAGATGTTTCACTTGAAAATGATTTGTAATAGAGTAATTCAAAGTCGCCCATTAGGGGAAGGAGAAGTATTTGCAAATAATATTAAGGCTGGAAATACATAAAGCGCATATTTGGCTGGCTTAAGTCATCGGCTGGCTTCTTCGTAGATGAACAAAGGAGTTTTAGGTTGACCTAGTTCGATTTTGGCCCTAGTCTCCTTTGTTCATTTCCGAAGAAGCCAGCCGATGACTTAAGTCAGCCAAATAAGCGCTTTATGTATTTCCAGCTTTAGATGTTTCACTTGAAAATGATTTGTAATAGAGTAATTCAAAGTCGCCCATTAGGGGAAGGAGAAGTATTTGCAAATAATATTAAGGCTGGAAATACATAAAGCGCATATTTGGCTGGCTTAAGTCATCGGCTGGCTTCTTCGTAGATGAACAAAGGAGTTTTAGGTTGACCTAGTTCGATTTTGGCCCTAGTCTCCTTTGTTCATTTCCGAAGAAGCCAGCCGATGACTTAAGTCAGCCAAATAAGCGCTTTATGTATTTCCAGCTTTAGATGTTTCACTTGAAAATGATTTGTAATAGAGTAATTCAAAGTCGCCCATTAGGGGAAGGAGAAGTATTTGCAAATAATATTAAGGCTGGAAATACATAAAGCGCATATTTGGCTGGCTTAAGTCATCGGCTGGCTTCTTCGTAGATGAACAAAGGAGTTTTAGGTTGACCTAGTTCGATTTTGGCCCTAGGCTCCTTTATTCATTTCCGAAGAAGCCAGCCGATGACTTAAGCGCAGATTTGCTAACATCTTAACTTTTCAGGCACCAACGGAACATGGATTTAAAAAAAATATTTTTTTCAAAGTTCCAACATTTGTTCGAGCATCAATTGAACTGAGAGCTCCAAAAAATATTTTTCAAAGCAACAGCAGAAGCGGATTTAAAAAAAAGTATATTTTCAAAGAGTACGTTTAGACCATGGCAGAAGAATACAGGTAGATGCATCAACGCTTGGGAGCATTGATATGTCAAACATATTTAATTGTTTTTTTCAAATAGAAGTAGATATTTATATGTTTTCTTATACGACGTCATTCAGAGGTTATTATAATTCGCGGTTTTCAACAACTTTTATAAATTTAGATAATTTTTCATACAACATTTTCCATTCCAAAATGGGTTTGACAGTTCATTGTCCAAGCAGCTGTGTCGATGCGTCTACCTATATTTCAAATGTCAATTCCATATCGTATACGTCACGTAGAACGTTTTCGTATCATATTTTTTTGACGCATACGCCATGATAGAAGAATACAGGTAGATGCATCAACGCTTAGAAATATTGATGTCAATTTTTTTATGTTTTTTTTTTTTTTTTTTTTTCAAAAATAAGCAGATTTTTGTAAGTTTTCTTATACAACACTCATCGGAGGTTGTTATGATATGCATTTTTCAACAAATTTTAATAATTTTTCATTCAAAATTTTGCAATTTCAAAATAGGTTTGACAGTTCATTGTGCCAGCAGCTGTGTCGCCGTCGACATTTGCCATGGCGTATACGCTATGGAATTGACATTTGAGATCGAGTTGAGAAAGCAACCGAACGTGGATTTAAAAACTAAAAAAATAAGGATAAGGAACAATTAAATGCGATATATATTTTTTTTTTAAATTTTCGACCCAACAGCTGACCGAGGATTTTTGAAAAAAAATGTATGTTTTTAAAGGAATATACATATTAAACATATTTTTTTCAAAGCACTTATAGATCACGGAATTTTTAAAAATTGATTTTTGAGACACAAAAAAAAAACATGTAATTGCAAAAACACCATGAAAACGTGAATTTTTTTTAAATTTAGTTTCATAAAAGTACCAACAGTGAATGCTTTTCTTAATTTGTTTGTAGAGCTGCTACAGAAATGGATTTTTTTAAAATATTTATATTTTCAAAGCAACTACTGAACGTGGAATTTAAAAAAATATTTCTTCTTATTAATAGACTTTAAAAAAAAATATTGACTTCGACTATTTAATAGTAACAGTCAAATAATCGATCAATCGAAAGTCGACTTACGTGTCCCTATTCGAGGCATCATTCCAATAACTAACCAGTAAAGAAAGTACTAAAGTCGGGCGGGGCCGACTTTATGATACCCTACACCACTTTGCTAATTTAGTAGAGCTCCACATAACAATAAAAGTTTTTATGGGAGAATTCAATCATACACGCTATGATTATTATTGTAATTTAAAGTTCAAAGAACTAAATATGTCGAAGCATTTGTTTTTTTTAAATTCGGTTTATATTGCCCATTTTATATATATGGGAGCATTATCCAAAACTGAACCGATCTTGATAAAATTTTGCAGAGATATTTCTGAACTGTTTTTGATATATTTCCCTGTATATCGTTGTTACGGAGTGCATATTGCGGCTGTGGGTAACAATTATAACAAATCGGATGAACAATATATATGAGAGCTATAGTTATATCTGAACCGATCTTCACCGAATTTGGCATGCTAGCTTCTAGACCCAATTTGGTCGTAAGTGCCAAATTCCATCCCATTTGGTCAAATATTAGACGTTTGGTGCAAAATCAAAGGTAAATCGGACGAAGTTATATATGGGAGCTATATCCAAATCTGAACCGATCTCGATAAAATTTAGCAAATGTATTTCTGAGCTGCATTTGATATATTTTCCCAAATATTGTTGTTGCAGAGTGCATATTACGGCGGCGGTGGACAAAAATAACAAATCGGATGAACAATATATATGGGAGCTATAGCTATATCTGAACCGATTTCGATCAAATTTGGCATACATATTTTCAGACCTAATTTGGGTGTATATGCAAAATTCCATACAATTCGGGCTTATATTACACGTTTGGTGCACAATAAAAGGCAAATCTATATCTAAATTTTGACCGATTATTTCCAATTTCAATAGGGTTCGTCCTTGGGCCAAACAAATGATCTGTGCAAAATTTCATCTGGATCGGGCAATAAATGCGACCTGTACTTTGTTTACAAAAATACATGGACAGACGGACGGACGGACAGACGGACGGACATGCATAAATCGACTCAGAATGTGATTCTATGCAGATCATCAAAAGGAACTATGGGTCTATCTCGTTTCCTTCTGCCTGTTACAAACAAATGCACAAAGACGTAATACCCTGACCACCTTGTGGTGTAGGGTATAAAGATGAGAATACATAAAACGCTTTTTTGATTGGATTAAGTCAGGGGCTGGCTTCTTCGGAAAAGAACAAAAGAGCATGGGACCAAAATAGAATTAAGTTAACTTAAAACCCCTTGGTTCCTACGGGACCATAACCAGGACGCGTCAAAATTATTCCACCGTCCGTCGTTTATTGATCTCCTAACACTTGAAAGAAGACGGTTTATAGTAGACCGTTTTTATACCCTCCACCATAGTATGGAGCATGGCAGAAAAATACAGGTAGATGCATCAACGCTTGGGAGCATTGATATGTAAAAATAATTTAAATGTTTTTTCAAATATAAGTAGATTTTTAAATGTTTTCATATAAGACGTCATTCGGAGGTTATTATAATTTGCGTTTTTCAACAATTTTTGCAAATTTAAACAATTTTTCATTCAACATTTTCAATTTTAAAGTTGATTTGACAGTTCATTGTCTCAGCAGCTGTGTCGATGCGTCTACCTATATTCTTCTACCATGGTATGGAGCGTATATTAAGTTTGTCATTCCGTTTGTAACACCTAAAAATATACATTTTAGACCCCACAAAGTATATATATTCTTGATCAGCATAAAATTCTATGTCGATTTAGAACTGTCTGTCCGTCTGTGGAAAGCACTCTAGCTTCCGAACGAATTGAAGTAGATTAATAAAATTTTGCTCAAATGTAGGTTATGTCTGCCGGACTTTTGGTATTGAAAATGGGCCATGTAGGTCCACGTTTTGGTATAGCCCCCATATAATGGTACCTCCCGATACTCGGCATTTTGATGATTTTAGCGACATTATTTACCGAAATTGTTTCAATTTTGGTATTTGAAGTTCGTAATAAATACTACAGCCTAAGACAGAAAATTGTCTGTGCCGGTCCACGTTTTCGTATAGCCACCATAAAACGGTACCGCCCGATATTCGGTATTTTGATGATTTTAGCGACATTATTCACCTGAATTATTTCAAATTTTGTATTTGAAGTTCGTAATGGATACTACAGCCTAAGACAGAAAATTGTCTTTGCAGGTCCATGTCTTCGTAGAGCCCCATTATAACGGTACCTTCAGATATTCGGTATTTTGATGATTTTAGCGACATTATTCACCGGAATTGTTTCAAGTTTGGTATTTGAATTTGTACCATATGGTGGAGGGCCGGGCCGAACTTTCAGCTTTTTTACTTGTTTGTCATTAAATTAATACGCGGTTTGATTGATTCTAGTCTATTTGTTATGTAATAGTATTTGTTTAGGTAATCCCCCAGCCTGAATTTTTTCGATATTTTGTAGAGATTTTCTGCCGTTTTCCTCGGCTGGGCCGTTGAACTCTATCTAAAAAAAATCTATCCTGCACACGTGATTGATATATATTTACCTTTAATTTTTTGTTTTAAAAGTTCATTTTTGTCGCACCTGATCTTATCCTCTTCCTCCCCCACACCATATTCTTGTTAATTATTCCAGTTTCTTTTGCCAAGTTTATTAAATAATTCTATTACATTTTTCATTAACTTAAAGCAGAAGTAGACTACTGCCAACTAAATGTTCTAAATGAAATATAATGCAATTAGATGATTGCAGCTCAACAGAAATAAATGAAAAAGCCATGGAAAACAACACAACAACAACACAAAAAAATATTACTGCAGTAAAATTATCCATCCGTACGACCATTCATTCAGGGCCAAGGACGAAATGACGACGACAATGACAACGATGGACAAAGTAAACCTTTTCCATAATCCACCCACACTCACACCCACACCCGCACCATCATCTAACTATTCATTCACAATGTAATGATAGCATAAATATTTTTGGTATGTCAAATGAAATTTAATTTGGAAAATGTAACTCAACATTGTGCGGGGGTGACTGGGGGAGAGAAGACAGCAGATGGCTTGCGGGACAGAGAAAGCATTGGAGGTAGAAATTCGAGTATATATTTCATAAAAATGAAAAAATGTTACATGCTTGCCAACATAGAGAATGGCATTTGTATGGTTGCCGCGTCATCTAAATTGAAGCGCTCATTCGAACTAGTGAGCCCTTGCATGCACTCTAGTAGGGTATTTACACGACCCAAAAGGCTTTTTCAGACAAAAAATTTTCTTAGATATCATGGTAGAGAAATAAGGTAGTCGCATCGACACAGCTGCTGGCACAATGAAGTGTCAAACCAATTTTGGAATTGAAAATTTTCAATGAAAAATTATTGTAAAATCTTTTGAAAAATGCATGCCATAATAACATCTGATTTGCGTCGTATAAGAAAACATATAAAAATCAGGTTATTTTTGAAAAATTAAAAAAAAAAAAATTAAATATTAAAAATTTTGACATGTCAATGTTTGTGCATCTACCTGTATTCTTCTACCATGTTATATATGACAAGTCAAATTTGCCATATGTAGAAATTGTACATATCGTGTGATACAGGGACGACATTTCAGTTGTGAAATGCATGGATAAAGGACATATGCAGTTTTTCGAACACAGCGTGACCTATTTTCATCGAAAAAAAAAAAACGTGTTATTTAATTAAAGTTCTTTTTTTGTTGTGATTTGACCACTCCAGACTTCTTTTTGTGGGGCTTTTTTAAAGCCGCGGACTCTTCTGCTATTTTATTTTTTAAATTATTTTCCCGTCCTCTTGGACGACATTTTAGTTGTCAAATACATGAGTAAAGTACATACGTATTTTTTCGATCACAGCGAGCCCTACAGAGTGAGATAAAAAACTGCAACAAAGTCACAAAGCCATAATTTTTAAATTTTTTTATATTTTATTGAACGAAAGCAAAAAATTTCGGATATAGCATCAACTTTTAGAGTGAGTTTAGATTTGTTCGAATTGGTCACCTTTGGCACGAATTATGGTCTTCAAACGGCCAATGAAACCGTCACACGCTGCCTGAATGTTGCTCTTTCGTATTTTGGTCCATTCCTGGCAAAAATTCCACCAGACATAATAGTCCAACGGATGGGTATCCGGAGATTTTGTTTTTCAATGTTTCGGCAGTTCACCACTTTCGCGGCCGTGCGAAGCAGTCTATTTTAATTCCGTTGCGTTGTAAGTTCATGCACTTTTTGTAATTTCAATGGCTTTACCCCGAGCCCAATTTTTCAATATTTGCCGAATGGAATATTGCGATATGTTCAGCTTACGAGCCATTTTTCGGCCATTGCGACGCGGGTTTCAATCAAGTAGCTTCTTTACTTTTCGAACCATTTCTGCTGATGTTGCAGTTTTCTTCCGTTCACTTTCTCGACGTCGGGCGGCTACGCTACCAATATCATGGTAACGAGCGATGATACGAGACACAAAAGATTTATTCACATTTAAATGCTGGAGTGCTCCAACAATAGCCACTTGTGGTTATCCAGCCAAATATAAAGAAATCACGCTTGAATTCCATCATGAATAACCCTTTTTATGGAAAATTCTCACCAAAATGCTTTTGCACGCTTGTAAACAATATAATGAGCTGTCACTGGAATAATTTTAACATCTGGCGGACAAGTGTCTTTGAAATGACAACAGTCTGAAGTTGGTTGCAGTTGTTTCATTTTTCAAATTTTCCATATGTAGAAGTAGCACACATCGTGTAATACATACACGTAAGACATTTTATTTGTAAAATGCACGAGTAAAGTACATATCATGGCAGAAGAATATAGGCAGATGCATCAACGCTTGGGAGCGTTAATATGTCAAAAAATGTAAATGTTTTTTTTCAAATATGAGTAGATTTTTTAAAGGTTCTCTTATACGACGTCATTCGGAGGCTATTATCATTCGCGTTTTTAAACAATTTTTACAAATTTCTATAATTTTTCATTCAATATTTTCAATTCCAAAATTGGTTTGACAGTTCATTGTCCCAGCAGCTGTGCCGGTGCGTTTACCTATATTATATTCATACCATGGTAGAAGAATATAGACGCGTCGACACAGCTGCTGGGACAATGAACTGTCAAACCAATTTTGGAATTGAAAATGTTGAATGAAAAATTATTGAAATTTGTAAAAATTGTTGAAAAACTCGAATTATAATAGCCTCCGAATGGGGGCGTATAAGGAAACGTATGAAATCTACTTATATTTGAAATAACATTTAAAATTTTTTGACATATCAATGCTCCCAAGCGTTGATGCGTCTACCTGTATTCTTCTGACATGGTGCATACGTTCTTTTTCGATCACAGCGAGCCCTATTATTATCGGAAAAATATATCATTTGTTCCAGTACCTGCACCTACTACTAGTTTTGTAATTTTATATCATTCCATGGATGAATTTTTACGGCAAATTTAATGCCATATATATTTTCACACAACAAAGAAAGAACACTTCTGATTGAATTAAATTTTTCTACTAAAAATAGGGCTCGCTATGATCGAAAAAGTACATATGTACATATAAACAAAAACAAAAATAAATAATATTTACTCTTGAGTGCAAAAAATTTCTGGAAGAACCAGAAAATTTTCTTCGTATTCAAACATGCAGGCAAGCCAATCATCCAGATTAAAGCTGCCAAATTTGGAGAGGATTTTACTTGCGAACTTTTTCATTTTTTAAAACCTCTACTAGATTGTATAGACACCATTTTTCCTGTTGTTTTAGGTACAACACTTCAGCTTATCTTGTTTATTTTAACAATTTGCCTTTCAAGATAAATTGAAAATCCACCATAAGGACCTCTTCTGTTGGCTGTGAAAAAAAAACATAACCTGTAGAAAAATTCACAACTTGTGGATTTTCAAATTGCGAAAAGTTAAATACTCTCCACACTTAACACACATACATAGACGAGTAAAATTCTGTCATCCTTGATATACATGTATCTACTTCTCCTGTATCCTGAAAATGTCCCACAATCTATTGTTCTCTGTTCACTTGAAGTAATCTTTTGGCTGCTGTTGTTTTTTTTTCTTATTCCACTTTTTTTTGTTTCCAACACAAATGTCATTGAAAAATGAAAGAGAGAGAAGTGACAAAAAACAAATTCAACACTTCTGGTGTTCTGGTACTACATACCCACGCAGAATTCCTTTTTTCAAATTATGAATGTTATTCTTGTTCTCCTTCTCCCCATGTTCTACCCCTTTCCAGTTCTCTTCAAAAGGGGTTTTCACTCCGACATGCCATTTCCTTTTTATGAAATTTGTTCACTTCCTTTTTCCTCTTTTTTTTTTTTTTTTTTTTTTTTGAAAAATTACTAAAAAAAAGTACTGCAGATGTGGGGAGAGGGAATAGGAAATGGTGACAAGTGTTTTTTTTTTTTTTTGAGTTCGTTATTAATCTTTGCTCTACATCTGCTGCTGTTGCTGCTGGAAGGACATTTCATTTACATAACATTTACGCAGCTGGCCATGTTCGTTTGAAAAATTAAATTTGGAATTGGGCCATGTTCTACAAGTGAAGGATAATTGTAAAGGGGTTTGGAAATATTGTTGTTGATGAGTAGATGATTTGATGGAAATTTTAAAATGTTAGTCTATGGAGACCATTATTTTATAAACAGCTGATGTATGGCGCCTAAAAGTATGCAATACGATTGTGTGTAAAGCAAATGTAATGGCATGGTAGAAGAATATAGGTAGACGCATCGACACAGCTGCTGGGACAATGAACTGTCAAACCAATTTTGGAATTGAAAATGTTGAATGAAAAATTATTGAAATTTGTAAAAATTGTTGAAAAACGCGAATTATAATAACCTACGAATGACGTCGCATAAGAAAACATGTAAAAATCTACTTATATTTGAAAAGGCATTTAAAATTGTTGACATATCAATGTTCCCAAGCGTTGATGCATCTACCTGTATTCTTCTGCCATGAGCAGTGTTTAAAGCAAATTTAATGGTCATTTATTTCCACAGGTTGCTTGGCCACATGGCTAAAATATGGCCACATGGTGAGATGAAACAACTGAAACCAACTTCAGACTGTTGTCATTTCTAAGCCACTCACCAGACAGCTGTTAAAATTATTCCAGTGACAGGTTATTATATTGTTTACAAGCGTACCAAAAGCATTTTGGTGAGAATTTTCCAGAAAAAAAATTATTCGTGATGGAATTCAAGCGTGATTTCTTTATATTTTTGGCAGGAAAATCATGAGTGGCTATCGTTAGAGCACTTCAGCATTTAAATGTGAATAAATATTTTGTGTCTCGTACCATCGCTCGTTACGTTGATACTGGCGTAGCGTAGCCCGACGACGTCATGGAAGTGAACGGAAGAAAACAGCAACATCAGCCGAAATGGTTCGCAGAAAGTAAAGAAGCGACTTGATCGAAACCCGCGTCGCAGTGGCTAAAAATGGCTCGTGAGCTTAACGAACATATCGCAATTTTCCATTCGGCAAATATTGAAAAATGAGCTCGGGGTAAAGCCATTGAAATTACAAAAAAGGCCAAGAACTTACACCGCAACAACAACTGAACTGTCATTTCACACAGAGCTAGCTGATGTATGGTTGTATTTTTGTATTGCCTTTTCGCGTTTAAATCTGTCATTTTGGCGCTTTTTTTGATTTATTTTCGCGATTAATTTTACAAAGGCATATTTAGCAACACTGAGTCACATAAGGCTATGCGAAAGAAACGAACGAATGTTAATGGAACGCATTCTGATACGAAAGTGAGTGACTAGCTTTCGTTCGCACAAATTTTCTTTCGATATCGTAAAACAGGCTAATAAATCTCTAAAAAATATGGTAATTTATGTGTCTAAGATTTTTTTGGTATGGTCTTTAAAAAATCAATTCCCATTTATTTTTGTTTTCTTCCATTGTTTCACTAGGTTTCCCAGCCATCTAATATTCTCCTACCTCAAAATCCATATCAATATTATTTTATTAATAAAACATGCTTCGGCATGAATTAAATATGAGTAAATTAATTTTGAATTGAAAATTTTCCCTACATTCAATTGACAACTGCCACATTTCAAAAGGCCTGCGAAAAAACCGTCTCCCTGGGATTTTATTTTCCAATAGAAAACAAAGACAAACAAGAAAATTACAGTTAGAAATCACTGTTGATTTAATAGTTTAGCCATTGTTGTTGTCCTGGTTGTTTACCTTCACAGAAACTATTTCAGACGTTCAACTATTGACCCCCCCCCCCCCGTACGTCGACCTGGAAATGCCGCTTATGTGTTGTTAGGGCTCGAAGTTACGAATTCACTTATAAAACTGAATAATTTAATAGGAAATGACAGTGCGGACGGCGATTACAGCGCCAAAGTGCAAATGCACGTTTACGATTCCTTGCTGAGTGGTTTGAATAGAAGAGATTTGTTATCAAAATTATACATAATTCTTTTACAACTTATTTTTTATAATTTGTATTTTCTGTCTGGAAATGCGGAATATTGGAGTGTTCAAGTTCTGTTCGATTTTAAACCTTGTAATCATGGAACAATTGCAAGGTCTTCCTTCAAGCGAATTAATTTAAAAACAGCTGTTATTTTATCGGATGAAATGTCAAAATTCATGCTTGAGGCGAAATAAACATTTTCGCCTTGACAGAAGCATTTTGCGGAATATTGGAATGTTCAAGTTCCGTTCGATTTTTAAAATTGTAATCAGGGCCCAATTGAAAGGTCTTTCTTCGAGCGAATTAATTTAAAAACAGCTGTTACTTTATCAGATGAAGTGTCAAAATTCATGCTTGAGGCGAAAATAAATATTTTCGCCTTGACAGCAGCATTTTGTGGCGAATATGTTTGCTGTTAATTTTTTGACAACTGGATGGGAAAATGTATGTATAAAGCTGGGAATACATAAAGCGCATATTTGGCTGGCTTAAGTCATCGGCTGGCTTCTTCGTAAATGAACAAAGGAGGTTTAGGTTGACTTAGTTCGATTTTGGCCCTAGGCTCCTTTGTTCATTTCCGAAGAAGCCAGCCGATGACTTAAGCCATCCAAATATGCTCCTTATGTATTTTCAGCCTAACAGCTTTGCTGCATGGTAGAAGAATACAGGTAGATGCATCAACGCTTTTTCTTTTTTTTTTTCAAAAATAAGCAGATTTTTAAAAGCCACCAATCGGAGAGTGTTATGATATGCATTTTTGTAAAATTTTTATAAATTTGAATAATTTTGCATTCAAAATTGGTACGACAGTTCATTGTCTCAGCAGCTGTGTCGATGCGACTACCCTTATTCTTCTACCATGCGCAATCAAAAGTCGTTTCCATAAAGGTGGAAATACATTAAACGCATATTTGGCTGGCTTAAGTCATCGGCTTTCTTCTTCGTAGAGGAAGAAAGAAGTTTTAGGTTGACTTAGTTTGGAAATGGCCCTAGGCTCCTTTGTTCATTTCCGAAGAAGCCAGCCGATGACTTAAGCCAGCCAGTTAAGCGCTTTATGTATACCCACCTCAATTGTAAAATTCAGAGCTCTATTATCACAAAAAAAAAAAACAAACTGCAACGAAGTCAAACGCCATAATTTTTATATTTTTTTTTAAATTTTATTGAATGACAGCAAAAATTATCGGAAATAGCATCAAATTTTAGAATAAGTTTAGATTTGTTCAAATTGGTCACCCTTGGCACGAATTATGGCCTTCAAACGGCCAATGAAACCGTCACATGCTGCCCGAATGTTGCTCTGTGGTATTTTGGCCCATTCCCGGCGAAGCGCTTGCTTGAGGTGATCGACACTTTGGTTTTTGTTTTTAGTGCCAACCTTGCTTTCCAAAATACTCCAGACACAATAGTGCAACGGGTTGGTATCCGGAGATTTTGGTGGCCATTGTGCGCTGGAAATGAAGCGAGGAACCTCATTTTGTAACCATTCTTGCGTGGCGCGTGCTGTGTGCGACGATGATGATGTTGGAATGTCCAAGGTCTGCGGCCAAAATGTTTGCGTGCCCAAGGCTTGAATACACCCTCCAGAATATTTTCGCGATAATATTTGGCATTTATTCTGATGCCACGGTCGATTAATACGAGTCTAGAACCGAGCATCGGCTGTTAGGGCGGTCCACACCATCACTATGGCCGGCGCTTGAGTTCTGGTGGCCAACCAAAGGTGCACATTTTCAGCTGACCCGACCTTTTGGCAAGTAAACACGTTCATTTGGTTTATTTACAAACTGCTGGACAACGAATGTTTTCTCATTGGAGAAAACCAAATTCGGCAGTTCACTACTTTCTTCGGCCAAGTGAAGTAACTCTTTAGCTCTTTTGAGTCTATTTTCTTTCTGTTGCGATGTAAGTTCTTGTACTTTTTGGAATTTCAATGGCTTTGACCCGAGCTCATTTGTCAACATTTGCCGAATGGAATATTGCGATATGTTCAGCTCACGAGCAATTTTTCGGCCACTGCGATGCGGGTTTCTATCAAGTCGCTTCTTTACATTTCGAACTGCTGCATTTCTGCTGATGTTGATGTTTTCTTCCGTCCACTTCTTCGACGTCAGGCTACGCTACCAGCATCACGTTAACGAGGGAGTGGAATGCTGGAGTGCTCTAACGATAGCCACTTGTGCTTTGGTTTTCCAGCCAAATATAAAGAAATCATGCTTGAATTCCATCTCGAATAACTTTTTTTCTGGGAGATTCTCACCAAAACGCTTTTGTACGCTTGTAAACAATATACTGAGCTGTCACTGGAGTAATTTTAACAGCTGTTGGACGGGTGGCTTAGAAATGACAGCAGTCTGAAGTTGCTTGCAGTTTTTTCATCTAAATAAAAATAACCCAATATTGCGTTTAAGAAATGGAATAACATAGTACCCTAATCCCTCATCTCAAATTCGAAGTATAAATTATTTGCTTCAGCGGTGGTCGGTATTCTGGGACAGCGATAGGCAATAATCTATTAATTTGCTTCCGGATTTTACCACATGATCCATGTTGAAGTGGTTCGAACACACCTGAGATATGGGTGTAAACTTCACTTGACAAAGTCTACTCCATTTTCCCTCATTTTTTCATCCTTTGGGGATGGAAAAAATTAACGCTTCCATGTCACCTATTTCTTTTTGCAAATCTTTTATATTCTCATTGTATATTCTTTAATTTTGAAATTTTCTTTGTTAATGTACCAATAAACGGATAAGTCAAAAATCGATCTAGAGATCCCTTACTTGCAATATTTACACGGTTTGAGAGTATTGATTTCTCTCTTAATTAATTTCTCCCAAGTCACGTACTGAAGGTTATGTTTTGTGAGAAACCTAAATTTGTAGACCATACGGAAGGGAAAGAATTCTACACTTTTATCTGTCAGTAGCACGAGCTCAATTGTATGGCTGGGAATACATAAAGCGCTTATTTGGCTGGCTTAAGTCATCGGCTGGCTTCTTCGTAAATGAACAAAGGAGTTTTAGGTTGACCTAGTTCGATTTTGGCCCTAGGCTCCTTTGTTCATTTCCGAAGAAGCCAGCCGATGACATAAGCCAGCCAAATAAGCGCTTTATGTATTCCCAGCTTTAATCTAGATCAGGCAATGCTTAGCCTACATCTTGGAGTTTTCTACTTCTCCTGGTTTATTTATCAAAAAAATATTAAAAAATAAACTTTTTTTGGTACAAAACAAAGAGCGACAAAATGTGGCACCACGTACCATAATTTCCAATCGACAGTTAAAGGTTAAAACTCGAATGTATCCAGTATCTGAAGGCTTTAAGTAGAGCCAAGAATTAATTGTTAATATTTTAATGTCCAGTATTATAATGTCTTGCTCATTTTGGTATAGCCATCCTTAACTTAACCGCTTTAAAATGGAAACAATTTCCAAACTTCCAATTTTCAGCTTCAAATTGAAAGCAAAGGTGAGAATACAGAAAATACTTTTTTGCTGGCTTTAGACATCGGCTGGCTTCTTCGAAAAAGAAGAAGGCAGTTTTAGGTTATCTTAGTTCAATTTCGACCCGTAATTTATACCCGTTCACCCTACGCTCCTTACGCTTGGTAACATTAATATGTCAAAAAATTTATTTTTTTTTTTTTTCAAAAATATGTAGATTTTTATACCCTCCACCTTGGAAAGGATAGGGTATATTAACTTTGTCATTTCGTTTGTAACATCCCTAAATATTCCTCGTAGACCCCATAATATGTATATATTCACAATCAGCTTAAAATTCCAAGTCAATTTAACGATCTCCGTCTGTCTGTCTGTCCGCCTATTTGTTGAAATCACGATAAAGGCCACATTATTTGACGTACAGCATCAACATTTAGCAGAATAATTTGTATTGTGTCTAGGATGGTTGGTATTGAAAATGAGATATATCTGTCCACGTTTTGGTATAGCCTCCATATGGCCGTACCTCCCGATATTCGGTATTTTGATGATTTTCCTTACATTTTTTCACGGATTTGTTTGAAAATTGATATTTGTAGGTCACAATGGGTTCTAGCTCCGGTGGCCAACCATGTTATTTATAGGCCCCCATATGACGGTACTTCCAGATATTCGGCATTTGATACTTTTTGCCTTATTTTTCCACGAATTTTTCTAAAAATTGGTATTTATAATTCGAAATAGGTTCTACCTCCGATGGTGGAACATTGTACATATAAGTCCACGCTTTGGTATAGCCCCCATATAACGGTACCTCCCTATATTCGGTATTTTGATGGTTTTTGTCACATTTTTTCACCGATTTGTCTGAAAATTGATATTTGTAGGTCATAATGGGTTCTAGCTCCGTTGGCGAAACATTGTATGTATATATAGATCCACGTTTTTGTATATCCCTATATAGCGGTACCTCCCGATATTCGGTATTTTGATGATTTTTGCCACATTTTACCATGAATATGTCTAAAAAGTGGTATTTGTGGGTAATAATTGGTTCTAATGTTTTCTTTACCCTAAGGTGGAGGGTATTAAAAGTTCGGCCCGGTCGAAATTAATGTTTTTTTACTTGTTTCGTTTGTTTTGGTTGCTGGAAGGGCGATCATATACTTGGATCATGGTAGTAATTTTCTTTGTTAATATACCCATGGTAGAAGAATTGAGATAGTCGCATCGACACAGCTGTTCGGACAATTAAGTGTCAAATCAATTTTGGGAATAACATTTTTTGAATGAAAAATTCTTCAAATTTTTAAAAATTGTTAAAACATGCATATCATGACAACATCCAATTGGCGTCGTACAGGAAAACATATACAAATCTACTTCTTTTTGAAGAAACATTAAAAAAAATGTTAACATATCAATGTTCCCAAGCTTTGATGCATCTACCTGTATTCTTGTACCATGAATATACCAATAAACCGATAAGTCAAAAATCGATCTAGATATCCCTTACTTGCAATAGTTACACGATTGGAGAGCATTGATTTCTCATCAATTGATTTCTCCCAAGTCATGTATTTAGGGTTATTTTTACTGACCATAATTTTACGTCTCTCACAAACATAACCCTTAGTACATGACTTGGGAGAAATCAATGCTCTCCAACCGTGTAAATATTGCAAGTAAGGGATCTCTAGATCGATTTTTGAAATGCTACACTTTCATCTGTCAGCAACTCGAGCCCAATTGTTAGTCTAGATCAGACAATGCTTTGCCGACAACTTGGAGTTTTCTACTTCTCCTGATTTCCATGCATTACTAGAAAGGTATTTTGTTGTGTGTTTTGTTTTTTTGACTCATTAATTCTCTCCCTCCACCTTCTGCTTTTAGAATCCAAGCGTCTTTTGGTTTCAACTTTCTTGAGACTCTGCTGCATTATGCAAAACTTTTGTGGAAAATTGTCAATGATAATCATATGGAAATGATTGTCAAATAAACAGAGCTGAATTTGAAATTCCAACCATTTGATGTCATTAATATGTAAATACGATTGTGGCCGCCAAGTGTCTTTGCAGTAAACCCACAATCATACACACACACGCAAATCGTGGGACAAGGGCAAACCCAAACAACCCACGAACCACTTACATATTTTCACGATTGACCTTTTCGCAAACGCTTAAAAAAATAAACTGGAAACGAAGAAAGTGACATTCTCTGAATACGAGAAACCCTCCGAACTTATTACACACATGAATGTTATCATCATCATCATCAGGAGCAGTTATCGAGCTCCGTTTCTGGGTGGGAGGAAAATTTGAATAATAATGAAATTACATATTTTCCAGATCATCGGCAAAATGGCAAAGAACAAACTTGAAAATTCAATTGTATTTAATAGCTGCGAGACGGGCACGCTTAGGGCCCACGTGGACACCATTTGTGTAATATAATTCCCGAGTACCACCAATGAATATTCAATTTCAAAATTTTGTGTGTTCTTAGGAAGTTTTTTTTTTCTGAAATGTAAACACAGCTGCTAAAACAAAATCCGAAGGACTAGAGAACGTAAAATGAAGCAACAATTGTTTTTGTTTTAGATAAAAGAAAAAAGTTGTGGCGAAGTTTCTCCCCATCTCAGACACTCAAAGTTTGAAAAGTGAGTTATTCGAAGGGTGAGAAAATGCTATACATCTCTCAAAAAAAACTCAATTTGATGTTCTTCAAAGGAACGTAAAATTTCTGGCATAAGACCCTAAGGTGAGTATACGTAAAACGCTTTTTTGACTGGCTTAAGTCATCAGATGGTTTCTTCAAAAAAAAAAAAAAAAAAAAAAACAAAGGAGCCATGGTAGAAGGTATTCGCATCGACACAGCTGATCGGACAAATTTTCCATTGACAAACAAATTTTAAGTTGACAAGTTTAAAAGTATCTGTCGTACTTGCCGACAGATGTATACCCTCAGCCAATGTACGATTATTTAAAAATATATACTACTATACTTATATATGCAAAAATATATTTTTTGAAAATTTCGACTTTTGTGGGGGAGGCACCAGAAGGAGTGGACCGATACTGTCCATCTTAACACCATACCTTGAGTTAATACAAATATTGCGATGTGTGAAATTTGAAGATAATCGGACTCTTACATCAAATTTTATGAGAGTTGTAATTATTTAAAATGTTGGACCTTTGTGCGGGAGGTACCCGAAGGAGTGGACCGATGTCCATTTTTTACACCTGACGTAGTACGGACGCAAATATTAGGATTTGCAAAGTTGGAGCAAAATCGGATCATCCTTCCTCTTTCTGTGCACAAAATATATTTTTCGAAAATTTCGACCTTTTGTGGGGGAGGTACCAGAAGGAGTGGACCGATATATTCCATCTTAACATCAGACCTTCGGTTAATATAAATATTGTGATGTGTGAAATTTGAAGACAATCGGACTTTTACATCACGTTTTATGAGAGTTGTAAATATTCAAAATGTCGACCAATTGTGGGGGAGGTATTTGATGGAGTGGACTCATGTTGTCTATTTTCACACCTAACCTAGCAATGACGCAAATAATAGGATTTGCAAAGTTGGAGCAAAATCGGATCATCCATTCTCCTTCTGTGTAATATAATATTTTCCGACATTTTGTGGGGGAGGTACCAGAAGGAGTGGACCATCTCCGAACTCGATCTAAGTTTGACAAAAATATTCCGATGTACCAAGTTTGGATCAAATCGGATACTCCCTTCGAGAGTTATCGTGCACACCAGCCAGACAGACGGACGGACGGACGGACATCGTTAGATCGACTCTAAATGTTCTGCAACGGATTTGGTCCAAAGAGACCTAGGGTCTAAAACCGTTATTTCGACTAGGCACTTTTGACCTCTGTAGCCATATGGCTGTTCTATTAGGGTCTATACGATGACGTGGACCTGCATAGGCAACTTTTGTCGTAAGCCATTACAATATTCAAATGCGAAACTTAAAAAAAATCATCAAAATACCGGATATCGGGATGTGCCGTTATATGGGAGATATACGAAAACGTGAACCTATATACGAATTTTATGTCATAGGATATAGTACCCATTACGAACTTTAAATACGATTTTCCGGTGAAAAATGTCGCACAAATTATAACCGAGTATTGGGAGGTACAGTCATATGGGCGCTATACGAAGACGTGGACCTATGAAATAATTCCGGTAAATAATGTCGCTAAAATCATCAAAATACCGAATATCGGGAGGTTCAACAGACTTCCACGGAAATCGTCGATTGAAAATCGATGACAAATTCAATATTCCTCCACAAAGGCGCTGGTTTCTTGTGCCACAGAGAGAGAGAGAGAGAAAGAGAATTTTCGATTTGCGGTACTCCAAGCAAGCTTCGCTCTATTCTCTCCTAAATAATTGTTTTTATCAAATATTACGAAAGGGGTTTCCGAATTGTAGATTTTTTTGTTTCTTCGAATATATTTGGATGACTGTGGCAAAATAACTCCTAGCCATGAAAATATTCTGAAAATGAAGACTCTCACATGCTTCTCATTATTAAACCGGTGCCTGTGCTGATATTTGTGGTTTCGTCATTGAAAAATCAATGTTAACATATCAACACTTGGTTCACAAAAAAATTCCAAAAAAAATCCAATTAATTTCCCCCCAAACCAATGCCGGCCTTGAGGTTAAACCATTTACATGTCAACATATAAATTTCTGCCGAAACCATGAAGTACACACACACTAATAATCCTCATGTGACAAACTGCGTATGAAGGAAAGTGCGAATGTGTGAGTTCTGACCATAATAGTTAAAAATTGACATGTTGATATGTCAACGATACAAGGGTTGCCATTATTGAATATTAAAGTTTAAGGAAACCGGAGGTGGATGGCAGCCAAGATTCACATTCTCACATCCTACCTACCTACCCACCTACCTTCCCTTCCAATGACAATGCTAAGGCCATGAGGCAGGCAGGCAAGCAAATGGTGACAAAGCCCCTGGGAAGCTCAACAACGAAAGAGAATACTGACAGCAACATTGGCTAACCTAATCATCCTTGGATGATAATGGCATTACCGGGAAATATGAAACGAAATCAAATGTTCTAAGGACAATGCAGGCGACATTGTGTTGCTTTGATTACAATTTTATCCATGGCTCGAACGCTTATCCTTTTGCTTCGCAACAATGTGTGGGTTTGGCATCCGTTGGCATTTTTCACATCTTAAAATCTCGTTAAACTCCCACACACACACAATGCCACAAAAAAAAAAAAAAAAAACAGGAAAATATAACCAAGACCAGAATACATGGGATGGAGAATGGAAAAACAAAAACTTCGAAGACAGCAGAAGAAGAAGACGAAGCAGAATAAGGCAAAAAGTCACTTAGAGGCCACACAATGTTAGGCATAAAATTCAAATACTTTTGGTTATCCTTGGCCAAGGATCCAAAGATACACTCTACTACATATCTGTATATGGCGGTCTTCTGAAAGAGCCACGAAGCCATACACCCACCGACAAATAGGAAAAGGAAAAAAGTCGTAGCGACAACCAAGCATATCTACAATTGTCTAGTTCTGCATGTTATTCACGTAGTTTGTTGAAATGTTTGATATATTATTCAACATCGGAATTGCCATGCATGAATTTCAAAATCAACCCACGCAATCCCTTTGCTTTTTGGGTCCTTTAGGTCTCAGCAAAACCTAAAGTTATTGAGGAGAACGAAGAAGGGGGGAAATGAGGGGGGGTAGAAAGAAGGTCTAGAATGACATGAAGATATGAGGGGTTGGGTTTCCATGGAAAAGCAAATCACACGAGACATGGCGCCCAACGGGAAAATTTAAAGTCAGTTATTCTATTTCTGTGAAATAGCAGAATCATGGAATGCTCTTTTTTTAGCGTCATCAGGTAAATTTCAAAGTTAATGGAGTGGAACGTCTTCGTAGAACCTGTGGAGAGCTAAGAGAATGATTAAGTAAGGCAAGAACTTTAAGAAAACTTTCGAGACCCAAAATTTGGGAGAAGGAAACACTTTCAAGGAGAAGAGGATCAGTTTTTATGCCCTCCACCCTAGTATGGAGGGTGTATAAAGTTTGTCATAACACCTCGAAATATACATTTTCGACCCCACGGAGATCAGCATAGAATTCTATGTCGATTTAGCGATGTCCGTCCGTCTATCCGTCTATCCGTCTGTGGAAATCACTCTAGCTTCCGAACGAATTAAAGTAAATTCATAAAATTTTACTCAAATGTATGTTATGTCTACAGGACTTTTGGTATTGAAAATGGGCCATGTTGGTCCACGTTTTGGTACAGCCCCCATATAAGGGTACCCCCCGATATTCGGTACTTCGATTATTTTAGCGACATTATTCACCGGAATTGTTTCAAATTTGGCATTTGAAGTTCGTAATGGATGCTACAGCCTGTGACAGAAAATTGTCCATGCAGGTCCAGGTCTTCGTATAGCCTCCATATAACGGGACCTCCGGATATTCGGTATTTTAATGATTTTAGCGACATTATTCACCGGAATTGTTTCAAATTTGGTATTTGAAGTTCGTAATGGGAACTACAGTCTGTGACAGAAAATTGTCTATGCAGGTCCAGGTCTTCGTATAGCCCCCATATAACGATACCTCCCTATATTCGGTATTTGGATAATTGTAGCGACATTATTCACCGGAATTGTTTCAAATTTGGTATATGAAGTTCGTAATGGATGCTATAGCCTGTGACAGAAAATTCTCTGTGCAGGTCCACGTCTTCGTATAGCCCCCATATAACGGTACCTCCCGATATTCGGTGTTTTGATTGTTTTAGCGACATTATTCACCGGAATTGTTTGAAATGTCGTATTTGAAGTTCGTAATGGATGCTACAGCCTGTGACAGAAAATTCTCTGTGCAGGTCCACGTCTTCGTATAGCCCCCATATTGCGGTACCTCCCGACATTCGGTATTTTGATTATTTTAGCGACATTATTCACCGGAATTGTTTCAAATTTGGTATTTGAAGTTCGTTATGGATGCTACAGCCTATATCAGGAGATTGTCTATGCAGATCCACGTCTTCGTATAGCCCCCATATAACGATACCTCCTTATATTCGGTATTTTGATGATTTTAGCGACATTATTCACCGGAATTGTTTGAAATGTCGTATTTGAAGTTCGTAATGGATGCTACAGCCTGTGACAGAAAATTCTCCGTGCAGGTCCACGTCTTCGTATAGCCCCCATATTGCGGTACCTCCCGACATTCGGTATTTTGATTATTTTAGCGACATTATTCACCGGAATTGTTTCATATTTGGTATTTGAAGTTCGTAATGGACAATACAGCCTATGACAGAAAATCAGCCATTTAGGTCCAGGTCTTCGTATAGGCCCCATATATCAGTACCTCCCTATATTCGGTATTTGGATGATTTTAGCGACATTATTCACCGGAATTGTTTCAAATTTGGTATTTCAAGTTCGTAATGGATACTACAGCTTGTGACAGAAAATTGTCTATGCAGGTCCAGGACTTCGTATAGGCCCCATATATCAGTACCTCCCTATATTCGGTATTTTAATGATTTTAGCGACACTATTTACCGAAGCTATTTAAAATTTGGTATTTGAAGTTCGTAATGGATACTACAGCCTGTGACAGAAAATGAGCCATTTAGGTCCACGTCTTCGTATAGCCTCCATATAACGGTACACCTCGATTTTTGGTATTTTGATGATTTTAGTAACATTTTTTACCGAAACTATTTCAAATTTCGTATTTAGAGTTCGTAATGGATGCTACATCCTATGACAGAAAATTGTCCGTACAGCTCCACGTCTTCGTATAGCCCCCATATATCAGTACCTCCCGATATGCGGTATTTTGATTATTTTAGCGACATTATTTACCGGAATTGTTTCAAATTTGATATTTGAAGTTCGTAATGGACACTACAGCCTATGACAGAAAATTCTCTGTGCAGGTCCACGTCTTCGTATAGCCCGCATACATCAATACCTCCCTATATTCCGTATTTTGATGATTTTAGCGACACTATTCACCGTTTATTTCAAGTTTCGAATTTGAATATGGTAGTGGCTTCTGACAAACAATGCCTATGTAGGTCCACGTCATATAGACCCCAATGTAACGGCTATACTCGGTATTTTTAAGATTTTAACAGAATTTTTAACGGATTTAATTTTTTGAAAATTTCCAAATTCGTTCAAAATGGTGGAGGGTATTTAAAGATCAACCCGGCCGAATTTACTGCTTTTTAACTTGTTTTTCATAAAACCTAAACTGACTTCAAGAGTTTCGATGTGGCTTGGAAGCTAAGAAATTGGAGAGTAACTAGAGTGCTAAGAAACTGGAGCCCTCTTCGGGAGTTCGTTGTTGAAGGAAACAATACACCTAACAATTTTGGGAGTCCAGATATTTAGAGCGCCTCTCTTTTCCTCTTCAGAAATGGACATGCTTCGACAATTAGGTGGGTTAAAGGCGGAAAAGGACTTCTAAAGTGATTTGGGAAATGGGAATCAAGGATCGCACAAAGTCGACCACTTCGAGAACACGTTCCCAAAGGGTGAGATAAACAAAAACTGCAACAAAGTCAAACGCCATAATTTTTACAATTTTTTTAAATTTTTTTGAATGAAAGCAAAAAATGTCGGAAATAGCATCAAACTTTAGAATAAGTTCAGATTTGTTCGAATTGATCACCTTTGGCACGAATTATGACCTTCAAACGGCCAATGAAACCGTCTCACGCTGCCCGAATGTTGCTCTGTGGTATTTTGGCCCATTCCTGGCGAAGCGCTTGCTTGAGGTGATCGGCACTTTGGTATTTTTATAGTGACAACCTTGCTTTCCAAAATACTCTAGGCACAATAGTCCAACGGATTGGTATCCGGAGATTTTGGTAGTTAGCTTGTGCGCTGGAAATGAAGCGAGGAATCTCATTTTGTAACCATTCCTGGGTGGCGCGTGCTGAGTGCGATGGTGCTGAGTTCTGAGAGTAAAGAAAAGAAAAAATGGCGCCCAACGTTTTTTTTTTCAATATTTTTAAGACAGATACATAAAAGAGTAGTGCTGATGTGCAGAATGATTATTGAGAAGTGATAAATGATAGAAGGTGAGTTCCGAAATTGATCTTTGGCACATTTCCGATCCGATGGAAGAAATATTGAGAGCTCAGGAAAAAATATATCAAGTCCGCTTGTCATTATTGCAATTTCTAACAACCATTGATTATTCAAGAGCTAAGGGATGAAAAAATGGCGCCCAACGTTATTTTTTTTTTAATATTTTTAAAAGAGTAGTGCTGCTGTGCAGACTGATAATTGAGAACTGATAAATGATAGAAGGTGAGTTTTGAACATGACTTTTGGAACATTTCCGATCCGATGAAGGGAATATTGGGAGCTCCTGAAAAAATGACAACTCTACTTGACATTATTGCAATTTCTAAATACCATTGATTATTCAAGAGTTAAGGGAAGAAAAATGGCGCCCAACGTTTTTTTTCAATATTTTTAAAGGCAGATATATAAAAGAGTAGTGATGCTGTGCAGAAGGATTCTTGAGAATTGATAAATGATAGAAGGTGAGTTTCGAACACGATCTTTGGAACATTTCCGATCCGATGGAAGAAATATTGAGAGCTCCTGAAAAAATGACATCATTGCAGATTTTGGATTTTTCTAGGTCAAGAGATCCTCTGTGTTATAGCAAATAACTTGAAAAGAGACTAATGGTTTATTTTCCACATGACTTAATCTCTGTTTCATAGCTTCCACATGTCCTTTGATTTTTGAGCTACAAACACACATCTCTCCACTGCATTTGAGATCTCGGCAGTATTCTGCCACTGAACATCCACATGCGAATTACGTTGATGCTGTTGGCCAATAACTAAGTTCATTATGACTTGCAATGACTTAGCTGGCAATCTGGAAGGGACATTACCATTGCCATTAGCCGTCATCTATCGTCAAATCCACTGGCGGCTGAGTTGAGTGTGTGTAAAACATAATTTCAAATAATCGCAATGTACTCCACTCGTAATTGCCTGGCACAGAGGGCTTTTTGTGCTTTTCTTTTTTTTTTTTCGTTGTTTAGAAATGGCTAACATTATAATTTAATTAGGCCATTTTGTGTGTTTGCTTTCTTTCTGCAGCGAACAAATGTTGGCAAAGTAACTGGGTGAAAAAATAAATGAGAATAATAGAAGAAACGAACTGTGAATGCTCATTGGGGAATTTCGTTTTATAATGGAAGTAATTCTTAATGGTGGCAAGTATAATATGAGGTTATGTGCCGTATATAATAATGCCATTGAGGCCGTAGAGGGATATTTAGATTTGCCAAGATCTTTGAGATTTTTTTTTTAAATAATAGATTTTTGTCGATGCTTTCAAATTGATGGGGACTTTTTTTGGAGCAATGTCTTATATAATTGGAGTCTTATTGATAATTCTGATGCAGAATATTTGTATCACCATCCCAAAACAAAGTTCTGAAAGACGTTTTATCGAATTTCTAAAGAATACCCGAAAAAAGGGCTGATTATGAGTCACTGAAAAACCTCAAAAGGTTTGTTTTTATAACCGACTCGTCATCGTCATTTCTTTTATATTTCATTACCTATCCCTCGTTGTTTAATTTTCTTCACTTATTTTCTACCGCTTTCTTGGTATGAAAAACAGTTCCGTGCGGAATTTCCATTTCAAGTTGCTTTATTTGCACCAATTTGTACAACAAATAGGTTACACTAGTTAAGAAAAAGACACATTCGCGTTGCCATCTTCACAAATTGTTTCTCCTTAACCATTCACATTTGGAGGTATGTTCTATCGAGAAAGATGTACGAATATTCATTATTTTACAGGGGATCATATTTTCTGTGGGGAATTCTTATTTCAAGTGGATTTATTTCCGCCAATTTTGTCGGAGCTTTCGAATTGATGGGGAAATTTTTTGAAGAAATGTCTTACATCCATGCAATTGAAGTCTTATTGTGTATTCTGATGCAGAATATTTGTATCACTATCCCAAAGTAAAGTTCTGACAGCCAGTTTTATCGAATTTCTAAAGAATACCCGAAAAAGCGCTGATTATGAGTAGCTGAAAAAACTCAAATAGTTTGTTTTTATAACCGACTCGTCATCGACATTTCTTTTGTATTTCATTACCTATCTCTTGTTGTTTTATTTTTTATTTAATTTATTTTCTTCACTTTTTTCTACAGCCTTCTTAATATGAAAAACAATTCCGTGCAAAATTTCCATTTCAAGTTGCTTTATTTGCGCCAATTTGTACAACAAATAGGTTACACTAGTTACGAAAAAGACCCTTTCGCGTTGCCATCTTCACAAATTGTTTCTTCTCAATCACTCATGTTTGGGGGGTATTTTCTATCGACATAAATACTTTCCTTAGGAATAGAATTCCGCATTATTCATCATTCGACAGGCGATAATATTTTCCGGACGGAATTTTTAATTCAACTAGCTTTATTTGCGCCGATTTGTAAAAAAAATAGGATACACTAGGTACGAAAAAGAACCATTCGGGTTCCCAACTTCACAAGATCTACCTCAGCAATTATTCATGTTTGGAGGTATTTTCTCTCGAAAAAAAAACTTTCCGGGGTTATAAAACTTCGTGCAAATATTCAGGATTGGACAGGGGATTATATTTCAAGTTGCTTTATTTCTGCCAATTTTTACAACAAATAGGTTACACTAGGTACGAAAAAAGACCCATTCGCGTTGCCATCTTCACAAGATCTACCTCAGCAATTATTCATGTTTGGAGGTATTTTCTCTCGAAAAATAAGCTTTCCGGGGTTATAAAACTCCGTGCAAATATTCAGTATTGGACAGGGGATTATATTTAATAGGTGAGTTCACAATTTCGGATATTATAACACTAATGAAACCGACAGACGTTGCCCAAATGTTGCTCTTCGGTATTTTGGCCTATTCCCGGCGAAGCGCTTGCTTGAGGTGATCGACACTTTGGTATTTTTTAGTGCCAAACTTGCTTTCCAAAATACTCCATACACAATAGTCCAACGGATTGGCATCAGGAAATTTGGCGGATTTTGTGATGGTGCTTAGTCCTATTGCAATGTCCAAGGTCTGCGGCCAAAATGTTTGCGTGTCCAAGGCTTTAATACACACTCCAAAATATTTTCGCCATAATATTTGGCTGTTATGGCGGCCCACACCATCACCATGGCCGCGCTTGAGTTCGATGTCAGTCCGTTTATCCATCTGACCGTCTGTGGAAATCACTCTAGCTTCCGAACGAAATGAAGTAGGTTGATAAAATTTTACTCAAATGTGTATTATGTCTGCAGAACTTTTGGTTTTGAAAATGGGTCATGTATGTCCACGTTTTGGTATAGCCCCCATATAACGGTAGCTCCCGATATTCCGTATTTTGATGATTTTAGAAACATTATTCACCGGAATTGTTTCAAATTTGGCATTTGAAGTTCGTAATGGATACTACAGCTTATGACAGAAAATTGTCTATGCAGGCCCACGTCTTCGTATAGCCCCCATATAACGGTACCTCCCGACATTCGGTATTTTTAAGATTTAAGCGACATTACGCATCGGAATTGTTTCAAATTTGGTATTTTAAGTTCGAAATGGATACTGCAGCATATGACAAGAGATTGCCTGTGCAGGTCCACGTCTTCGCATAGCCCCCATATAACGGTACCTCCCTATATTCGGTATTTTGATGATTTTAGCGACATTATTCACCGGAATTGTTTCAAATTTGATATTTGAAATTCGTAATGGATACTACAGCCTATGACAGAAAATTTTCTATGCAGGTCCACGTCTTCGTATGGCCTCTCTATAATGGTACTCCCAATATTCGGTATTTTGATGATTTTAGCTACATTATTACCAATTTTTTTAAGTTTCGCATTTAAATATTGTAGTGGCTTGTGACAAATGTTACCTATGCAGGTCCACGTCTTCGTATAGACCGTAATGTCACAGCTACATTCGGTTTAGGATTTTAACTGAATTTTTAACAATTTTTTTTTTTACATTTCCAAATTCGTTGCAAATGGTGGAGGGTATTCAAAGTTCGGCCCGGCCGAAATTACTGTTTTTTAAACTTGTTTATACTGAAGTTGTAATCATTCTTTATGTGATGGTTATTATATCTACAGATTTAGACGTTTCTGCGACTCCTAGTGAAATTGGATGTCAAATATTTGTTCCATTTACACAACCTCCAAAAATGACGAATTAGGCAAAATTTGGTGCAATATTTAAGAGAACCTCATTATTCCCCAAAATAACCTCAGAAAACCAAGCTTATTTCTGTACCCACATTGATAGCCAATTTTTAATAATTTCAGTAATACATACAGATTTTTTTTCTGGGAGAACTTATGGTAAAAATTGATATAGAAAAACATTTCCTTTGGTAATATCATTCTTAAATCATGATTTATTGGATAATTTGGCCTGACATTGATGTTAAATTACAATCCGGTATTTTTGGGTACTTTTTCAAAGAAAGGACCAAAAAGATCCCTGGACCCCTATAGTGTTAGTGGTAGGAAGTTGTGTTGTTGTTAGAGGCATTTCCTCGAAATAAAATTTAATTATTTTCTGAAAAGAGTTTTACCATCATTTTTAATCTTTAAACCTATTCTATAGTTATGATTTCTTAGTACCCCCAAAAACTGTTGCATACTTTTAGGCACCATTCAAAGAATTCTTTTCATCTTGAACTTTTCTTTACTTTTATTTGCCGTTTAGTAACGAACCAAATTACATAAATAATTAAACAACAATAAACGTCAGCAACAACAAATAACAGACATTTTCCTATTAAATATTCATTAAAATATTGCCATTTAAAACCCTGATTATTTATTTGTGTTTATTAAAGAAACAACGCCAACAACACAGGACCCAACGAAAACGAAGAACTCATTCATTTGGACCTGGTGCTTGGCATTGCTTGAAAATTTCCATATTATTATACAGATTGATGTATTGCTTTTTGTTTTATTTGTGTTTTTTCTTCTGGTGTTTATTATTTATTCATTTTCTTTTTGTTGTATTTTCGTTTTATTCTCGTTTTTTGTTTTTCTTTTTTGAATTTTAAATTATAACATTAATAATATAAACCAAAAGAAAAATCATGGCAAGTCTTTGTTCTGTTAATGCCACAAACGAAATCCATGTTATTAACGAGCATTTTGTTAATCTTGAAGGATATTTGAAGGATGATAAGGGGATTTGGAATCAGAAAATATACAAAAATGTATATATAAAAATGCCTGAGTAAAGAGAGAGTAAAACGAAAGGGGCGGTCGTTTAAAAACGACATTGAAGAGAAATGCAGAACCTGATGGTGGTGCTTGAAAAAAAATATTATAAAAAAGTCCAGGGCCTCGATTCTTGTTCTAAGAAAATGTGAAATGGAAACGTTTATAAAGGAATGAAATGTTTAATGAAAAATTTTATAAAGGAAATAATTTTCATTTCATATTTCCATAGAACCAGAAGCCAGCCCCTTTAAAAATCCACGTCCTTGAAAAAAACATTTCTTTAAAATTCCACGTCTTGATGATCCTTGAAAAAATATTTCTTTGGAATTCCACGTCTTGATGAGCCTTAAAAAACATTTTTTTAACAATCCACGTTTTGGTGATCCTTAAAAAATTATTTTTTTTAAACCAACCAAGTCTTGATGATCCTTGAAAAAATATTTTTTTTTAAAATCCACGTCTTGATGATCCTTGAAAAAAATTTTTTTTAAATCTACGTCTTGATGATCCTTGAAATAATATTTATTTAAAAATCCACGACTTGGTGATCCTTGAAAAAATATTTTTTTTAAAAAAAATATTATTATTAAATGCAAGGATTTGATCCTTCAAAAAATATTTTCTTTAAAAATCCACGTCTTGATGATCCTTGAAAAAAATATTTATTTAAAAATCAAAGTCTTGATGATCCTTAAAACAAATATTTCTGTAAACATGCACCTTGAAAAAAATTTATTTATAAATCCACGTCTTGATGATCCTTGAAAAAATATTTCGTTAGAAATCCACGTATTGATGATCCTTGAAAAAGTACTGATTTAAAAATTAACGTCCTGATGGTCCTTTAGAAATTTATCTTTAGAAATTCTCGTCTTGAAAATACATTTCCTTGAAAATACATTTCTTTAAGTATCCACGTCTTGGCGATCCTTGAAAAATTATTTCTTATAAAATCCAAGTCTTGTTGAATCCTTGAAAAAATATTTCATTAAAAATCCACGTCTTGATGTTCCTTGAAAAAATATTTCTTTAAAAAATCCAAGTCTTGCTGAATCCTTCAAAAAATATTTCTTTAAAAATCCATGTCCTGATGATCTTTGAAAAAAATATTTATTTAAAAATCCAAGTCTTGTTGAATCCTTGAAAAAATATTTATTTAAAACTCCATATTTTGATGATCCTTGAAATAATATTTCTTTAAAAATCCAAGTCTTGTTGAATCCTTAAAAAATATTTTTTTAAATCCACGTCTTGAAGATCCTTGAAAAAATATTTCTTTGAAATCCTTGATGATCATTGAAAAAATTATTTCTTTAAATTCACGTCTTGATGATCCTTGAAAAAAGTAATTCTTAAATAATCCAAGCCTTGATGACCCTTGAAAAAATAATGCTTTAGAAATCTACGTCTTGGCGATCCTTAAAAAATATTTATTTAAAAATCCACGTCAGGACGATCCTTGAAATAATATTTCTTAAAAAATCCACGCCGTGATGATCATTGAAAAAAATAATTATTTAAAAATCTACGTCTTGAGGATCCTTAAAAAAATAAATATTTAAAAATCCGCGTCTTGATGATCCTTGAAGAATATTTCTTTAAAAATCCACGTCTTGATGATCCTTGAAATAATATTTATTTACAAATCCACACCCAGATTATCCTTGAAAAATATATTTCTTTAAATAGCCACGTCCTTGAAAAAATATTTCTTTAAAAATCCACGTCCTTGAAAAAATATTTCTCTAAAAATCCAAGTCCTTGAAAAAATATTTCTTTAAAAATCCACGTCTTTGAAAAAATATTTCTTTAAAAATCCAAGTCCTTGAAAAAATATTTCTTTAAAAATCCACGTCCTTGAAAAAATATTTCTTTAAAAATCCACGTCTTTGAAAAAATGTTTCTTTAAAAGCTACGTCCTTGAAAAAACATTTCTTTAAAAATCCACGTACTTCAAAATTATTTTTTTGGAATTCCACGTCTTGATTATCCTTGAAAAATTATTTCTTTAGAAATCCACGTCTTGATGACCCTTGAAAAAAATAATTCTTTAACAATCCACGTCCTTAAAAAAATATTCAAAATATATTTCTTTAGAAAGTTCGTCCTTGTGATCCTTCAGAAAAAAATTTTAGTTAAAAAGTTCATGTCCCTGAGGTCCATTTTATTTTAAAAAACCTGATACTTGAAAAAAATATTTAAAAATCCATGTCTTGAAGATCCCTGAAAAAATATTTTTGGAAAATTTCACAGCCTTTTGGTCCTTTGAAAAAAATATTTTGTAAAGTCCAGGTCTTTCTGGTCAAAGCCTTTTGGGTCCTTCGAAAAAAAAAATATTTTTTTAAAGTCGATGACTGTCTGGTCCTTTAAAAAATAATTTTTAGAAGGTTCCAGTCCTTTTTTGTTCCTTTAAACATATTTTTTAAATTTACGTCCAATTAAATCTTTGGAAAATATATTTTTTTAAAAATCCACGTCCTTTGAAAATGTTTTTTCATTAAATTCAAGTCTTTGATCCTTCAAAAAATTATTTTCTTTAAAAACCCACACGCCTCGGTGGTCCTTTGGAAACATCACGCTGTTTTATTCCCGATAAACATATTAAATCATTTCAATTGAACTATTCATTACAAATCCTTGTTGGTTAAGGCTAACTTGATCCAACCCACACACCCACACGCACACAGCCTCACGTACTCCCCCACCCAACCAAAGGTAGGCCATGGATGAGTGCCAAAGAAAGGGAAACAATTCAATGGTTATCGTTTAGCATAGAAATGCCTTTTGTTAAATGCTTAAGAAACCGTTTGCTTTTAACACCAGCAACAGTAATAACCAAACGGAATATCTAAAAGAAAAAACAACAATAACAACAACCTCTACCGACACCATTGAGAAAGAGAGAGAGAGAGAGATGACACCGTTATGCCCTGAAACCCAAGACATGGCATCAAGGCCTAAAGCCACATGTTTATGCTGTTGCTGTTGCTGTTTGGTTGGTATTGTGGTTGGTTGAATGCAAAGAGGGGAAATGGGCTTTGTGGAGAGTGTGAGCATAAGGGAGAGAGAGAGAGAGGTAAAGTGTGTGTGTGTGGTAACGACATTATGTAGTTGTTGCTTGTAGCTTGAATTTTTCATGAATACCAACAAATAAATGTTAGTAAGGAGTGTGTGTGTGTGTTTAAAACTCTCTTCAACGAGGAAGAGTGTTTTCAAATGAGCGTGAGTACGTGTAGAAGTGTGCGTGTGTGTATGGACTCTGTATAATATCAGCAATTGCTTGTGTGCCATGTGGTGTATGAGTGATGATAACAAGTATACGCACAATTGGGTTTTATTTTCATTTCGTGGAGGCCTGTAGCTATTCCGAGAATGTGGCATGGTCGGCTAAACACCCCCTGCATCCCCCCTCCCAACATGGAATGCCACCTAAACAAAGCGTGGGTGTTTGTTTAGTGTTGTTATGCCTGAGTTTGTTTATGTTGATTTATTATGCGTTCCATCCATGGTTAGGCAGAGCTTGTTTGGCCCAAAGCAGCTAGATCTCCTCTTTGGGAGGGGGGAGAGATGGAGCTCATTGTCTGTTGTTGTTGTTTTTTTCGGCCACTGCTGCTCACACACAATGGATACAGATAAAATAACACGAATTTACTTCGTAAAACTTGTTTAACGGCTCATCGTCGTTATTGTTGCTAATGTGGGTCTCGTTGTTGTTGTTCTGGTTATTATCATGGTGCGTACGTGTGTGTGTGTGTGTGTGCGTGTGAGTGTTTTCTTTCCTGCCTTGGTCTTAACTGTGTTTATTTGTATTGGATGTACTTTTCGATGTTTTCATTCTGTTTAGTGTCAAAAAAGAAATGTTGAATATGGCCACAAAAAAAAAAAAAAAAAACACACACACACATATATAAAGTGTATAAGTGTGGGTATGTGTGAATCAAACATGTGTACATTTGCATAAAAAATCATACATATATGTGTTCTTGTTGTTTTTTGGTTCGGAAATTTAAACACCATTTCCATATGAATGTATATACAGGATGAGATAAAAAAAAAATCGGCAAATTTTAAATTTTATTGAATGAAAGCAAAAATGTCGGAAATTTTAGAATAACATCCAGACCTGCCTGCTGCCCTGAGAACTGCGACATGGTGCCTTCTCATGGCACCAGTGTAAGCAATATAATGAGCTGTCACTGGAATAATTTTAACAGCTGTCGGACGAGTGGCTTAGAAATGACAGCTGTCTGAAGTTGGTAGCAGTTTTTTCATCTCACCCTAAACAAGGAAAAAAGTTCACATTTTTTCCAAGAAATCTTGACGTCAAGTCAATTGGAAGGCAACAAAAAGGTATTTGACTGCCCAAAAAAAGAAAGGATTTATTTACATATTTTGTAATAATAAGAGGATAGGATGGCTAATAAAAGTCATCACAAACTTCAGGGATTTGTAAAAAGGAAAAACACAAAAATTCAAAATAAAAACTTAAAGGACTTCGCACACACAGTGTTTCCAGAACTGTTACCTTGACTTCTATCCATAAAAATATCTCTTGAAATAGGTCACTTTAAATAACACCTCTTGATGATTTTCTTCTATCCCGACAAGATTAATAATAATAGAAACCTCAAGGAAGACTTTTTTCCACAAAAGAGCTTTTAAAAGGAATTCCATCCATGGCATCCCCTTTTAAAGGTCGACAGTCCACAGAAGACCTGTCCAAGGCCTGCAGACTATCACAAGCCTCTTCAATTGAAAAAATATATTTTTTAAGGATGAGAACTTGCATCTAATATTTTCTTTTGCAAAAAATATTTTTTTCTAAAAAAAATTAAAATATAGATATCGAGTCCTTTGAAAAGGGTTTAATGAAAAATATATTGGAAAAAATCAACGTTCTATGATCTTTGGATAATTAAAAATCCACGCCCTCGTGGTCCTAAGAAAAAAAATAAAAAAACACGTCTTAATGATCGTTCAAAATTCTTTTATTTTTTTTAAACCACGTCTTCCTTATCTTTGAAAAATATTTTTTAAAAATCAAAGTCTTGATGATCCTTGATAAAACTTTTTTTCAAAATTGAGGTCCTTAAAAAAATTGATGTAAAAATCCATGTCCTTGAAAAATATTTATTAGAAGATCCACATCCTTGAAAAATATTGATTTTAAAATCCCCTTCTTTGAAAAATATTGATCTGAGAATCTATGTCCTTAAAAAATACAGATATAAAAAAGATTTATCTAAGAATTCATGTCCTTGAAAATTTTTGATATAAAAATCCATGTCCTTGAAAAATATTTATTAGAAGATCCACATCCTTGAAAAATATTGATTTTAAAATCCACGTCCTTTGATATTGATATAAAAATCCATGCCCTTGAAAATGGTTGATATAAAAATCCATGTCCTTAAAAAATATTGATATAAAAATTCATGTCCTTGGAAAATACTGATTTAAAAATCCATGTCCTTGAAAAATATTGATAAAAAAAATCCATGTCCTTGAAAAACATTGATATAAAAATTCATGTCCTTGGAAAATACTGATTTAAAAATCCATGTCCTTGAAAAATTTTGATATGAAAATCCATGTCCTTTAAAAATAATTATATAAAAATACATGTCCTTGAAAAAAATTGACATAAAAAACCATGTTCTTGAAAAATATTGATGTAAAAATTCATGTCCTTGAAAATTTCTGATATAAAAATCCATGTCCTTGAAAATTTTTTAAATAAAAATCCACGTCCTTGAAAAATGTTAAAATCCATGTCCTTGAAAAATATTGATATAAAATTCATGTCCTTAAAAATATGGATATAAAAATTCATGTCCTGGAAAAATATTGATATGAAAATCCATGTCCTTGAAAGATATTGATTTAAAAATTAACGTTTTGATGATCCTTGAACAAATATTTATTTAAAAATCCACATTTTGATGATCCTTGATAAATATTTCTTTAAAAATCCACGTCCTGATGTTCCTTGAAAAAATATTTATTTAAAAACCAAACAAGTCTTAATGATTCTTTACAAACTTTTTTTCAAAATTCACGCCCTGATGATCCTTAAAAAATATATTTTTTAAAATCTGCGTCTTGATAATCCACGACAAACTTTTTTTTAAAATCCACGTATTGATGATTCTTGGAAAAATATTTCTTTTAAAAACCAACTCCCCATGATCCTTGAAAAAATATTTCTTCAGTGGATTATTGATATTCTCGAAAAAAATATATTTTTAAAAACCTACGGCTTCATGATCCTTGAAAAAATATTTCTTTAAAAATCCAGATTTGGATGATTTTTGAAAAAAAAACATTTCTTTAAAAATCCACGTCTTGATGACCCTTGAAAAAATATTTCTTTTAAAATACACATTTTGATGATCCTTGAAAAAATATTTATTTAAAAATCCACATTTTAATGATCCTTGGAAAAATATTTAATTCAAAATCCACGTCTTGATGATCCTAGAAAAAATATTTCTTCAATAATCCATGTCTTGGTGATCCTTGGAAAAATATTTATTTAAAAATCCACATTTTGATGATCCTTGAAAAAAATATTTCTTTTAAAATCCACGTCTTGATGATCTTTGAAAAAATAATTCTTTAAAAATCCATGTCCTGATGATTTTTGAAAAAATTATTTATTTAAAAATCCGTCTTTTGATCGTCCTTTAAAATCTAAATTTTTTGAAAATCAAAGTCAAGATGATCCTTGAAAAAACATTTTATTAGAAATTCACGTCACGTCCTGATGATTCTTGGAAAAAATATATTTTTAAAAATCCACATTTGGATGATCCTTAAAAAATATATTTTGAAAAATCGACATTTTGATGATCCTTGAAAAAATATTTCTTTAAAAATCTACATTTTGATGCTCTTTGAAAAAATATTTATTTAAAAATCTACGTCTTGATGTTCCTTGAAAAAAAAATATTGATGTAAAAATCCACTTCCTGATGATCCTTGAAAAAAATACTTATTTAAAAATCCACATCTTGACGATCCTTGAAAAAATATTTCTTAAAAAATCCACATTTTGATGATCCTTAAAAAAATATTTATTGAAAAATCCAAGTCTTGATGATCCTTGAAAAAATATTCATTTAAAAATCCACGTCCTGATGATTTTTTAAGAAAGTATTTATTTAAAAATCCACGTCTTGATGATCCTTAAAAAAATATTTTTTTAAAAATCCACGTCCTGATGATTTTTAAAAACGTATTTATTTAAAAATCCACGTCTTGATGGTCCTTGAAACAATACTTATTTAAAAATTCACGTCCTGAATCCACACCTTTAGAAAGGGATCCTAATTAAAAATGATGATCCTTATTTAAAAATCTAATCTAATAAATTTTGAAAATACTAGTTTTTAATGGTCATCTGAAAAAAATAACAAAAAAATCACTTCCTGAGAGTCCTTAGAAAAATTAAATTTGTAAGAATCTTCGTCTTAAAAATAATTTAAGAAATATCCTGATGGTCGTAAGAAAAATAACAAATATATGGTCATTTAGAAAAAGTTTAACGGCCGATGATGGCTCTCCGCTCGTATTAAGCGACCGTGGCATTAGAATAAATGCCGAATGTAAATGGGAAAATATTCTGGAGTATGTATTAAAGCCTTGGGTACGCAAACATTTTGACGGCAGACCTTTGACATTCCAACAGGACTCAGCACAATCGCATTCAGCACGCACCACCTAGGAATGGTTACAAAATGAGTTTCCTCGCTTCATTTCCAGCGCAAAATGGCCACCAAAATCTTCGGATACCAATCTATTGGACTATTGTGTCTGGAGTATTTTGGAAAGCAAGGTTGGCACACTAAAAAATACCAAAGTGTCGATCACCTCAAGCAGGCGCCTCGCCGGGAATGGGCCAAAATACCGCAGAGAAACATTCGGGTAGCGTGTGACGGTTTCATTGGCCGCTTGAAGGCCATAATTCGTGCCAAAGGTGACAAATTCGAACAAATCTAAACTTATTCTAAAATTTGATGCTATTTCCGACATTTTTTGCTTTCATTCAATAAAATTTAGAAAAAAATGTAAAAATTATGGCGTTTGTTTTTGTTGCAGTTTTTTTTATCTCACCCTGTTAATTTGTAAAATACGAGTTTTTGAGGGTCATCTGAAAAAAAAAAAAAAAATAAAATCACTTCCTGAGAGTCCTCAGAAAAAATATTTTTTTTAATCCTCGTCCTGGCAAGCCGCTAAAAATTAAATTTAAAAAATCATCTGATGGTCATAAGGAAATAACATCCATGGTCGTTTAAAAAAGTCTTAGAAAAGTATCTGTGTTCCGCTGTTTTTGTTTTTCTTTTTTTTTTTTTGGGAAAATATGAAATAAATAGATAGCCACACTTTGATTTTTTAAAAATATTTAATTTACAGAACGCTTTTTTAAAATTTCCCACTTACTGAAGACCCTTTCAAGGGTTTCTATGTAAACCACATCTTTAGGACACCTCTAGCCATTGCAACTCTCTGAAGGTCATCTCTTCACAGAAGACTGATTTCTCCCCATAAAAATATGCCAGATCTCCTCTCATGTTGAGCTCTTGACATTTTGTAATGTTGACATTTGGCAACTTGACCTTTTGTGCAATGTGCAATCTGTCACACCTCCCACTTCCCCCATATCATTCTATAAAAAGAAGGTAATCAATTTAATATTTTTTATATTCCAAAAAAAGAGTAGAGAATAAGTGAGAGAGAGGGAAAACCGTCACCAAACATGTAAATCAATTTGTAAATTATAGTTGTTGTTGTCATTTCTCTACAATTATGGGCCATCAAATTAATTATAGTGTTGTAATTAGTTTTGGCCCATAATGCCCTTTTGGCTCTACTCAGAGACTTACGCACACACACTCACATATACTCCCCCAACAAAATATTGGCGATTTGCAATTAGAGAGTGCGAGAGAGAGAGAGACAAATAGAGAGAATTATATTAAAGCAATACCAAAATATTCCACTAGCAGTTGGTTGAGAGTGTAGCCAAACTAATTATTTAGTTTTAATCAAAGAACAACAAGAACAGTTGTCCATAAAACAACAACAACAACAATAATAACACGTGTCAATATTAAAATAACTTGAAACACGTGTCAACTTTTTTTCTTAATTAGTCTCTAATGAGTTCAAATGTTTGGGCATTTGGAAGGAGAGCTTAGGGGAAAGAAATGCCGTTAAAAACGTGAATCTAAGAATTAGGTTATCAAAATTATCGCAATGTATGATGTATAGTTTTAGGCGCATTTTATGAGCACCTGTTGACAATAGTCTAGGGAAATGTTTTTTTCTCCAAAAATGTCACTGCTACCATGTTTATTAGAGTTCATTTGCTATTTAACAACGAACTTTAAATTTGGAACAAATTTGGAAATTTTCAAAAAAAAAAAACAAAAAAGTCCGTTAAAAAAAATCTGTTAAAATCTCAAAAATGCCGAATATAGCCGATATATTGGGGACTATATGAAGACGTAGACCAGCATAGGAAACTTTTGTCATTAGCCATTACAATATTCATATACGAAACTTCGTTGAATAATGTACCTAAAATCATCAGAATACCGAATATAAGGAGGTACCGTTATATCGGGGCTATACGAAGACCTGGACCTGAATAGGCAATTTTCAGTCACAGGCTGGAACATTAAATATAAAAATTTCAGCAATATCGGTGAATATTGCACCTTAAATAGTTAAAATCCGGAATATAGGGAGGTACTGTTATATCGGGGCCTATAAGAAGACCTGGACCAGCACAGACAATTTTCTGCCTTAGGCTGCAGTATCCATTACGAACTTCAAATACCAAATTTAAAACAATTCCGATGAATAATGTCGCTAAAATCATTAAAATACCGAATTTAGGGAGGTACTGATATATCGGGGCCTATAAGAAGACCTGGACCTGCACAGACAATTTTCTGCCTTAGGCTGCAGTATCCATTACGAACTTCAAATACCAAATTTAAAACAATTCCGATGAATAATATCGCTAAAATCATGAAAATACCGAATATAGGGAGGTACCGTTATATCGGGGCTATACGAAGACCTGGAACTGCATAGACAATTTTCTGCCACAGGCTGTAGTAACTAGTTGGAACTACAAATATGAAATTTCAAACAATTTCGGTGAATATTGTACCTAAAATCATCAAAATACCGAATATCGGGAGATAACGTTATGTGGGGGCTATACGAAGACGTGAACCTGCACAGACAATTTGATGTCTTAGGCTGCAATATCCATTACGAACTTCAAATAGCAAATTTAAAACAACTCCGGTGAATAATGTCGCTAGAATCCATAAAATACCGAATATCGGGAGGTAACGATATATGGGGCCTATATGAAGACCTGGACCTGCAAAAACAATTTTCTGCCTTAGGTTGCAGTATCCATTACGAACTTCAAATACCAAATTCAAAACAATTTAGGTGAATATTGTAGCTAAAATCATCAAAATCCGGAATATAGGGAGGTACCGTCATATGGGGGCTATACTAAGACCTGGATATGCATGGAAAATTTTCTGGCATAGATAGTAGTTCCCATTACGAACTTCAAATACCAAATTTAAAATAATTCCGATGAATAATATCGCTAAAATCATGAAAATACCGAATATAGGGAGGTACCGTTATATCGGGGCTATACGAAGACCTGGACCTGCATAGACAATTTTCTGTCATAGGCTATAGTATCCGTTACGAACTTCAAATACCCAATTTGAAACAATTCCGGTGAATAATGTCGCTTAAATCGCCAAAATACCGATTATCGGGAGGTACCGTTATATCGGGGCTATACGAAGACCTGGACCTGCATAGACAATTTTCTGCCACAGGCTGTAGTACCTAGTTGGAACTACAAATATGAAATTTCAAACAATTTCGGTGAATATTGTACCTAAAACCTTCAAAATACCGAATTTAGGGAGGTATTGATGTATGGGGCCTATACGAAGACCTAGACCTGCACAGACAATTTTCTGTCATAAGCTGTAATATCCATTACGAACTTCAAATACGAAATTTCAAACAAATTCGGTGAATAATGTAGCTAAAATCATCAGAATACCGAATATTGGGAGGTACCTTTATATCGAGGCCATACGAAGACCTGGGCCTGCATGAACAATTTTCTGTCATAGGCTGTAGTGTCCATTACGAATTTCAAGTACCAAATTTGAAACGGTTCGGGTGAATAATGTCGCTAAAATCATTAAAATACCGAATATCGGAAGGTGCCGTTATATGGAAGCTATACGAAGCTGTGGGTCTGAATACGCAATTTTTATAGGCTGTAGTACCCATTACGAATTCTAAAAACGAAATTTGAAAAAACTCCGGTGAATAATAGCGCTAAAATCACCAAAATACCGACTATCGGGAGTTGCCGTTATATGGGGGCTATACGAAGGCGTGGACCTGCATGTACAATTATCTCTCATATGCTGTAGTATCCATTACGAACTCTAAATACGAAATTTGAAACAGTTCCGGTGAATAATGTCGCTAAAATCATCAAAATACCGAATATCGGGGGGTACCCTTGTATGTGGGCTATACGATATCGTGGACCTATAAAGACATTTTTCTTCCAGGGGTAGAGTACTTAGAAAGAACTCCTTTTGTGGCTTTTCAGACAATTTCATTGACGAATTTCGATACAATCATCAAAATACCGAATATCGGAAGTACCATCATATGGGGGGCTATACGATATCGGACAGGGCTAAACTGTCTTAGAATTTTACGCTGATCAAAAAAATATATACATATATACATTTATACATATCTATTCCAACTATACCAAAATTCCTCATTGTAGTTATTTGAAAATTGGAAAGCCTCATCTACAGCCCGGTATAAACTGCTTTGGTGTTGCTCGAATAATACCAAAGATATTGCCAAAGGACTAATTTGACAATATTTTTTACCGTTGTGGGTAAACTGTGCACATTCATAATTCAACTTCATTTTGAAGGTGTAGACTCTGCCTTTTCGAAAATATCACACAATATTGCCATATTTCCGTACAATATCCAAGAGATATGGCCACATTAAGACATGTGCTGAAAATTTGTAATTATTTCAATTTTTTTTTTGAGTAATTGTCTTCTAGAGGCCCTTATTTTTGAAGTAATAGCAGTTTCTTCATAAAATTAATTGATTTTAAAAGCTCGCATGCATTTTTGTATAAAAACCATACAATGTTGCCATATTTCTGACAATATACCAAAGATATGGCAAAATTAAAAAAAAAAGAAAACCAGAAGATTCATATATTTTCAGCAGACTTGGGTAACAATTTACGGAGGACCCTTACTCCTAAAGTAATAGCAGTATCTTCATGAAAAGACTTGATTTGAAAAGCTCATGTGTATGTTGCCATATTTCCGCTCTTTATTATTGTTAGGTTTTCAACTATATGCCAAAGCTATGACTTAAAGAAAGCTGACCCGAAATTATTTAAATTAGAAGCCCGTTTTGCGTAATCATCTCTTAAAAGATATAACTTTAGAAATAATCGGTATATCTTTATGAAATAACATGACTTGAAAATTGATGGCAATTTCATTATAAATTACAAAACAATGTTGCCATATTTTTGACAATGTACCAAAGATATGTTGCAATAAATACTGGAAACGAAGCTTGTCATGTTTTGAGCGCTTGTGGGTAATTAAATTCAAGAAGTGATTTCTTCTGAAGTAATCGGCTTATCTCCATAAAATACCATGATTTTAGGTGTGGAGAGTGCTATTCTTAAAATTCTGTAAAATATTGTCATATTTTATGCAACGGATCAGATGTTTAAGGAAATAAAAACATTTTCCATGTTTTAACTTTTTTGGTACCTATATTCCAGACGTCATAACTTTTGAAATATTTGCTGCACTGAAATGAAATGCATAAATTTAGAAAGCTTTGACACCTTTTTTATAAACAACAGTACAATATTGCCATATTTCAGGCATTATATCAGAGATATATTGCAATAAAAGCAATGACCGAAATTTGCCAAGTTTTTGATGCTTTTGGATAACATTATTGGCTAGGGCATAACTTTTAAAGTATGCGCTATATCTTCCTGCCATAACTTTATAGTGAATTTGTGGATTCTACCAATTTAAAATATTCACAATATTGCCATATTTATTGGCAACATTAAAGTTAAATCAAAGAGAAAAACATATACTGAGAGGTTGAATATTTTTGCACTTTTTGGGTAATAAGATTCTGGGTGTCGTAATTTCCGAATTAGTCGTTGTATTTGCATAAAGTAGCCAAATTTTATAATCTGTGGCAACTCCTTTTTCGAATATGGTACAATATTGCCACATTGATGACAAGATACTAAAGATATCGCTAAAGGAGCCAAGTTGTCGGAATTTACAAAAGTTTAGACGCTTTGCGTAACCTTCTTCAATTGATTATTATTTCAGTTCTATTAGACTTATCTGCATGCAATAAATTGGTGGGCAAAGTGTTGACACTTCTGTTTTAAATGTTGTCAAATATTGCCAGATTTTCTAAATATGTACTTCAGGTATGACGAAAGAAAGCCATGAGCGAAACAATTGTTTAATATTTCCTATTTTGCGCAGTGATCTTCAAGACTCCGTAACTTTTGAAATATACGTAGAATTTTTATAAAATAAATCGATTTTGAATGTTTGTACTCTGGGTTTTCAAGAAGCTGCGCAATATTACCATGTCTGCCACAAGGTACCTGAGTTATAGTGAAATAAAGATGATTAACGAAATTTGCAATAGTTTAACCGCATTTGGGTAACCATCTTCTAGAGGTTGTAAGTTTTGTAATAATCAACAGATTTCTATGAAATAAATTACTTTTAAAAGGTTAGGTAATTCTTTTTTAAATTTGGAGTAATGTTGCCATATTTTCTAAATACGTACTAGAGATACGTCAAAAGGAAGTCATGTGCCTAACAAATATTTAATATTTTTTCTTTTACACAGTTATATTCAAGAGTTCGTAACTTTTGACATATAAGTCGTATCTCTATAAAACAAATCGATTTTGAATGCTTGGATTATTGGTTTTAAAATGATGTGCAATATTATTATATATGCCCCAAGATCCCGGAGATATAGTTAAATAAAAATGGTTATCGGAGTTTGTAATAGTTTAACCGCTTTTGAGTAATCATCTTCTAGAGCTTGTAAGTTTTGTAATAATCGACAGATTTGTATGAAATAAATTGCCTTTAAAAGCTTAGGCACTATTTTTTCAGATTTTGCACAGTATTGCCATATTTTCTAAAATGTACTTGAGCTATGTCAAAAGAAACCCTTGTGCTCATGAAATGTTTAAATGTTTTTCTTTTGCGCTGTTATCTTCAAAAGTGCATAACTTTTGGAATATACGTCGTATCTCTATAAAATAACTTGATTTTGAATGCTTGGACTGTTTATTTTAAAAAAGCTGTTCAATGTTACCACATCTGCCTCAAAGTACCTGAGATATAGTTAAATAAAGAAGGTTATCGAAATTTGCAACAGTTTAACCACATTTGAGTAATCATCTTCTAGAGCTTGTAATTTTTGTAATAATCGACAGATATGCATGAAATAAATTGCCTTTAAAAGGTTAGGTAATTATTTTTTAAATTTTGTACAATCTTGCCATATTTTTCAAAAATTTACTTGAGATATGACCTATAAAAACCTTGCGTTCAACAATTGTTTATTATTTTTTCTTTTACGCAGTCATCTTCATGAGCTCGTTACTTTAGAAATATACGTTGTATCTCTGTAAAATAAATCGATTTTGAATGTATGGATTCTTGGTTTTCAAAATGCTGTGCCATATTACCATATCTGCCACGAGGTACCGGGGATATATTTAAATGAAGATGGTTATCGAAATTTGCTATAGTTTAATCGCATTTGGGTAACCATCTTCTAGAGCTTGTAATTTTTGTAATAATCGACAGATTTCTATGAAATAAATTACCTTTAAAAGGTTAGGTGTTTCTCTTTGAAATCTTGGACAATATTGCCATATTTTTGGAAAATGTACTTGAGCTATGACAAATAAAACTTTGCTCTCAAAAAATGTTTGACATTTATTCTTTTGCGCTGTTATCTTCAAAAGTACATAACTTTTGGAATATACGTCGTATCTCTATAAAATAACTTGATTTTGAATGCTTGGACTGTTTATTTTAAAAAAGCTGTTCAATGTTACCACATCTGCCTCAAAGTACCTGAGATATAGTTAAATGAAGATGGTTGTCGAAATTTGCAAAAAATTACCGGCATTTGAGTAACCATCTTCTAGAGGTTGTAATTTTTGTAATAATCGACATATCTGCATAAAATAAATTGCCCTTAAAAGGTTAGGTACTACAATTTTAGATTTTGAGCAATATTGCCACATTATCGGAAAATGTACTTGAGATATGACAAATAACAACCTTGTGCGAAACAAATGTTTAATATTTCCTATTTTGCGCAGTGACCTTCAAGAGTCCATAACTTTTGAAATATACGTCCTATCTTTGAAAAATAACTCGATTTTGAATGTTTGGATTCTTGGTTTTCAAATGCTGTACAATATTGCCATATCTGCCACAAGGTAACGGAGGTATAGTTAAATAAAGATGGTTATCGAAATTTGCCATAGTTTAATCGCATTTGGGTAACCATCTTCTAGAGGTTGTAAGTTTTGTAATAATCAACAGATTTCTATGAAATAAATTACTTTTAAAAGGTTAGGTAATTCTTTTTTAAATTTGGAGTAATCTTGCCATATTTTCTAAATACGTACTAGAGATATGACAAAAGTAAGCCATGTGCGAAACAAATGTTTAATATTTTTTCTTTTAAACAGTTATATTCAAGAGTCCATAACTTTTGAAATATACGTCCTATCTTTGAAAAATAACTTGATTTTGAATGTTTGTACTCTTGGTTTTCAAAATGCTGTGCAATATTGCCATATCTGCCACAAGGTACCGGAGATATAGTTAAATGAAGATGGTTATCGAAATTTGCAATAGTTTAACCTCATTTGAGTAATCATCTTCTAGAGCTTGTAATTTTTGTAACATTCGACGGATTTGCATGAAATACATTTCCTTTGAAAGGTTAGGCAATTCTCTTTGAATTTTTGTACAATATTGCCATATTTGTAGAAAAATTTACTTGAGATATGACCAAAGAAAACCCTATACCCAAAAATTGCTAGTTTTTGGTATTTTTGCATAATTATCGCATTGGGATCATAACTCCTAAAGTAGTGTTTATATATTTACGAAATAACTTCATATCGAATGTGTGAGTGTTTGTTTTGAAAATATTGTCCATTGTTGCCATATTTTTTTCACGCTCTCCCAACAAAATTGCATTAATGGCCATGACCCTGGTTGTGAGTTTTTTCTTTTCCCCCAAAACAATTCATTCATAATTCAATGGCTTTTGTCTGGAGTCGTTAGCCAAATGTCACAGAGAAAAAAAAATTGGAAAAATAACAACAAAACATTTTAATGGCGTATGGAAAAAAATAGAAACAAACCCCAAGTCTAAAGCAGGCTTCAGAAATAGTTGAACACAAAAAGCCTCCAAAGAACAAAAGACTGACTGTTGGCCTTTTGTGTGCGGTTTTTATGATAATGTTAATATCCTGTGAATGTAAGGAGGTGGGTTGTTGCTGTCGTTTTTATGGGCCCTGTAACTATTTTTGACTTCTTTTTTTCAGAATGGGGGGGGGGGGAAATAACATTTTAAAATGTTGGAGAGGGCTAAAGGAGTTGTTGCTATTTTAGAGAAGTCAATGTTTGTGGGTGATTAAATGAGAGGATGTATTTTTTTGGGATAATATCACAAGAGAGCATAAGAGAGTTATTAAGAGAATGGAAAAGACAGACAGGTACAAGGCTTTAATGAAATGTGTTTTCCTCCCCCCTTTCCTCAAAGGAGACACAATACCAAGAGATACCAAAAAGGCGAAAAACAGAAAGGACTTGTGTGTGTGTGTGTCTGTGCCTGGCTGTGTAAGGATAACCATTAATGAAGCTAAATTTGGGATACACAAACACACATAGCCCTACATACACATGTAGATAATAAATGTTAAAAAAAAACACCTCAACAAATTATGAAGTTCATTAAAGAACAAAAAAAAAATTAGGCTAAGGTTGTTAAGTCAATTTTTTTTTTCAATTTTAATTTTGAAGGATTTTTGTTGATGATTTTTATAAAAAGAAAATAAAAAAACGGTATCTAATTACCCTTTCCAAAACGCTTAACAGCTCCGAAGGTTTCATGTTTATCCACGGTGTTTGCCAAAGCCTTTGAAATCCAATCAAGTTGAGGTTCCTTCTGAGCAAAATTTCCTTGGAATACAACAATTGACTGGCTGTCTGGTGGGTGGCTGACTGTCAATTGAAGGATGGTGCGGTGTGGATGACGTTTACGTTGATAATGCCAACAATGGCCTTTGAACGTTAGGTTTTTTTTTCACTTAATTTTCTTTTTCGCTATAATTATCACTGATCCTTGATGTGCCAAAGGAGGGGGCAAGGGGCTGGGGAGTAGAGATAGGATTTTAGACACTCACTACACAATGGACACACACACACACGGACACTTTTACTCTTCTCACACCCTCAAGAGCATAAATATTCAATGCTAAATATTCAACAGTTTTTTTTTTCTGAGGAGATTTTCTTTTTTTTTTGGGTTTCAAATGGATTTTTTAGATATATTTTCTTGGGAAAATTATTTCTTTCACTTCATTTTTCTTCACTTTTTCACAGAAATTTTTTTTCATAACAATTTTTGGTTTGGAATTTTTTTCTCTCTCTGCCCCCAGGTATTGGTGTGACAATTTTTTCAAATTATTTTCTTGTTTTAAAATATTTTAAATTTTTTTAAATGTTACACACAAAAATCCTTTAGATTTTCAGTCATCTATTCGTTTAAAATAAATTTTTCTATCGTTTTCTGGCGTTTTTCTTTCCTGTTTTTTTTTCTCTCTGTTCGGAATGATGAGAAAAATTTTCACGTTTAACTTTGCCGAAGTGAAAAAAATGAATGGTTGCAATTTTCCGTGTGTATAACTTCAAAAAATTGGTTTAGTTAAGTCTTGGTCCTTCCTCTGCTTAATGTCACTCGCACACACTCACACACACACAGCACTCTCACACAGAGATAGCCACAGTTGGTGTAAAAAAAAATACTGAATGAGAGTCTGTGCGTAAGTGTTTTTTTTTTTTTTTTTGTTTCATTCGTAAAAGCTTCTCTTTACATTGTTGTAGTAGTATTCCTGTCAAACAAAACATCCCTACAAAACACAAAAAAAAAAAACACCAACACCATACTTAACCTACCACCCCTTTCCCCCAGCCCGAAAAAAACATCATTATCAACCTTACCCTTGTCTGGTTATTAAACTTCGTCAACAACGACTGTCGTTGTCAACGACTTCTATGCACAAAGCTCTTCGCGGCACAGTAACTCTCAGACACTCAGACTCTCAACTCAAACGGAGAGTGTTACTTGTGGTGTGTTTGTTGAGAGTGGGTGGCTTGTGGTGAATTGAAGCTGTTGTGTTAGAGTTGCCATTGTAGCGTTGCTAAAAGGCATCAATGCAAATTTATATTAGGAATGGATAATTGGTGATTTCATGGGGGACTAAGGAGTCGTAGGAGAATGTACCCAAATCCGGCATCATTTTTATAATACGTTCAGGAGGAAAAAAAGGAGTTTATCGACCTTGTGTACCCTTATTTAAGTTTGAATTTTCTCAACAATAGGGAATAGAAAATAGGGGATTTATGGGGGACTAAGGAGTCGTGGGAGAATGTGCCCAAAGCCGACATCACTGTCCCAATTCAGGGGGAAAAAAGGAGTTTATCGACCTTGTGTACCCTTATTTAAGTATGGATTTTCTCAACAATAGGGAATAGAAAATAGGGGATTAATGGGGGACTAAGGAGTCGTAGGAGAATGTGCCCAAAGCCGTTTTCACTTTTCCAATACGTTCAGGAGGAAATAAGGAGTTTATCGACCTTGTGTACCCTTATTTAGCAGGGACAACTAGTTTGGGTTTTCTCAACAATTAAATGACAGCTTCATTTTTTTAACACGTTTCCTTTAAGTTTCCCGAAAATACCGAATATCTGGAGGTAGCGATATATGGGGGCTATACGAAGACGTGGACCTGCACAGACAATTTTCTGTCATAGGCCGTAATATCCATTGCGAACTTCAAATACCACATTTGAAACTTTTGCGGTGAATAATGTCGCTAAAATCATCAAAGCACCGAAAAATGGGAATTATCGTTATATGAGGGCTATGCCAAAACGTGGACCTACATGACCTATTTTCAATACCAAAAGTCCAGGAGCCATAACACACATTTGAGTAAAATTTTATCAACCTACTTCATTTCGTTCGGAAGCTAGAGTGATTTCCACAGACGGACAGATGATCAAGAATATGCAGGGTGAGATAAAAAAAACCGCAACAAAGCCATAATTTTTACATTTTTTTAAATTTTACTGAATGAAAGCAAAAAAAGTCGGAAATAGCATCAAATTTTAGAATAAGCTTAGATTTCTACGAATTGGTCACCTTTGGCACGAATTATGGCCCTCAAACGGCCAATGAAACCGTCACACGCTGGCCAAATGTTGCTCTGCGGTATTTTGGCCCATTTCCGGCGTAACGCTTGCTTGAGATGATCGACACTTTGTTATTTTTTAGTGCCGATCTTGCTTTACAAAATACTCCAGACACAATAGTCCAACGGATTGGTATCCGAAGATTTTGGTGGCCATTATGCGCTGGAAATGAAGCGAAGAACCTCATTTTGTAAGTATTCCTGGGTGGCGCGTGCTGAGTGTGATGATGGTGCTGAGTCCTGTTGGAATGTCCAAGGTCTGCAGCAAAAATGTTTGCGTGCCCAAGGCTTTAATACACCCTCCAGAATATTTTCGCTATAATATTCGGCATTTATTCTGATGCCACGGCCAGAATATTTTGCCGATAATATTCGACATTTATTCTGATGCCACGGTCGATTAATACGAGCGGAGAGCGGTCATCGGCTGTTATGGCGGTCCACACCATCACCATGGTCGCCGCTTGAGTGGTTGGCACAGGTGGCCAACCGAAGGTGCACATTTTCAGCTGACCTCTTTGGCAAGTAAACACGATCATTGTGTTTGTTTACAAACTGCTGGACAGCGAATGTTTTCTCATCGGAGAAAACCAAATTCGGCAGTTCACCACTTTCGGCCGAAAGAAACAACTCTTTAGCTCTTTTGAGTCTATTTTCTTTATGTTGCGGTGTAAGTTCTTGCACTTTTTGGAATTTCAATGGCTTTACTCCGAGCTTATTTTTCAATATTTGCCGAATGGAATATTGCGATATGTTCTGCTCACGAGTCATTTTCGGCCACTGCGACGAGGGTTTCAAGTCGATCAAGTCGCTTCTTTTTCTGTTTTCTTCCGTCCTCTTGATTGGCGTCGGACTACACAACCCGTATGACGGTAACGAGCAATGGTACGAGACACAAAAGATTTATTCACATTTAAATGCTGGAGTGCTCTTCTAACGATAGCCACTTGTGGTTCTCCAGCCAAATATAAAGAAATCACACTATCACGCTTGAATTCCGTCAGAAATAACTTTTATTACGGAAAATTCTTACCAAAATGCACGCTGCTAAACAATATAATGAGCTGTCACTGGAATAATTTTAACAGCTGTCGGACGAGTGGCTTAGAAATGCCAGCAGTCTGAAGTTGGTTGCAGGTTTTTCATCTCACCCTGTATTCGGCGCTTTGGCGTAATTTTATTGAAGATGTCACGACTTCTAATGTAATCGTTATTTTTACATAAAACTTTTTTATTTAAAAAGCCTGAATGTTTCTTCTGAAAGTTGCTAAAAAAATGTTGCCATATTTTTAAAAATATACGAAAGATATGGCTAAATGAAAACAGATATTGGATTGGAGCATTTGTTTTTTTTTTTTTTGTCTCTTTGACTTAATTATCTTCTAAGGCTCATATCTTCAAAAGTATTAGATATAAATTAATTAAAATAAATTAATATTGAATATATGAAATTCCTTCTTTAAACTTATGCAAAATGTTGCCATATTTTCGGCAACATACCAAGAATATGGCAACATTAAGATATGTGCCGAAATTTGACATAACATAATACGGGGTTTCCTTTTTGAAATCTTATACATTTTTTGTCATTATTTCAACCTGAAATTATTATTTCAACAGAAATTGTTCATAATTGTTGTGTTTTAAGAGATCATAACGTCTGATGACAATGGTGTATCTGTATGTCTATTTAAAAAAAATGCATTATTTCCAGTCTCAAGTTGGGCGCCAATTTCTAGTTTCTATTTTCTATTTCATAAATGTGTTGGCGTTTTTTAATTAATTAATTTTTTTTTTTTTTTGTTTTCCCTCGGCTTAGTTTTTCTCCTACTTTTACTTGCAATAAAACTTTATTATGTTTACATCATGTTTGAAGCCCCAGGTTGGGCGCCAATTGTCCTTTGTGTTTTAACTCTCTGATAATAAAAAAATAAATTATCGATGTTTGAAAACTTGTCTAGTTGACATTTATGTGTTGATGTTATCAACGTGTTGGCGTTTTTCTTTACCCACAGTTTAGTTCTTATAAAAAAACACAGAGAGTTCCAATCTCTCCCAACTCTCACAATCATCACGAAAGGTTAATTGGAATTGAGTAACATCTGTTCCAGAGTATAAACGTATTTTTGTTTATTTATTTATTTATTTATTTTTTTTTTTTGCATTTTGAGAATTTTTTATTTTCACGCTAAACTACTTTCGTTCTGCGCAAAATCGCTGTTATTTGCCTCACTCTCCCACGACACTCCCTCCGTTTGACGGCAGGCCTACCATTGAAAATTACTCTTCCCGCTTTTTTGTGTTTTTTTTTTCTTTCGGCGAAGTTTTTACTACAACCTCAACGTCCTTCGGCAATTTGAGAGTCCCATTAACTGGCTTCGTGGAAGAATAGGGTTGCCAAGTCAAAAATAAATATAACAATATTATTTGAATATGTTATAATGGACATTGGAAAATAAATACAACAAAGGTTATAATGGAGCATGACTATAAATTCTTAAAAAGGAAATCCAGGACTATTTTAGATGTTGCAGAATACTTTTTAAAAACTTCAGGCCCTTGAAAATAAATTTTAGAAAAATCGATTTCATAACAGAAGTGGAAAAATAATATTAAGAATTATAGTAAGCCTTGAAAAATAGGATTTGAAAATTTTTGAAAACAAGTAAAAAAACTTGTAAGTTCAGCCGGGTCGATCTTTTGAACGATTTTGGCAATATTCAAAGAAATAAAATCCATTAAAAATTATTTTAAAATCTTAAAAATTCCAAATGTAGCCGTTATATTGGGGTCTTTACGACGACGTAGACCTGCAACTGTTGTCATAAACCATTACAATATTCAAATGCGAAACGTGAACAAATAAGAAACAATTAAAAAAGCTATAAGTTCGGCCCGGCCGATCTTTGAATACCCTCCAGCATTTGAAACGATTTTGGCAAATTTCACAAAAATAAAAATCCGTTAAAAATTCTGTTAAAATCTAAAAAATACCGAATGTAGCCATTCGATTGGGGTCTATACGAACTTCAAATACCAAATTTGAAACATTTCCGGTAAATAATGTTGCTTATCAAAGTGCCGAAAATCGGGAGACAATTTCTACCACAGGCTGAAGACAATTTTCTGTCATAGGCTGAAGTACCCATTACCAACTTCAAATATTAAATTTAAAACATTTCCGGTGAATAATGTCGCTAAAATCAACAAAATACCAAATATCGGAAGGTACCGTTATATGGGGGCTATATGAAGACGTAGACCTGCATAGACAATTTTCTGCCGTAGGCTGTAGTACCTATTACGAACTTTAAATACCAAATTTAAAACAATTCCGATGAATAATGTCGCTAAAATCAGCAAAATACCTAATATCGAGAGGTACCGGTATATGGGGGCTATACGAAGACGTGGACCTGCAGAGACAATTTTCTGTCAAAGGCTGCAGTATCCGTAACGAACTTCAAATACAAAATTTGAAACATTTCCGGTGATTAATATCGCTTAAATCACCAAAAAGCCAAAAAAGGGAGGTACCATTATGTGGAGGCTATACCAAAACGGGGACCTACATGACCCATTTTCAATACCAAAAGTGACAGCCATTTATATTGTTTACAAGCGTACCAAAGCATTTTTGTGAGAATTTTCCAGAAAAAAAGTTATTCGTGGTGCGATGCGTGATAGTGCGATTTCTTAATGTTTGGCTGGAAAACCAACCACAAGTGGTTATCGTTAGAGCACTCCAGCATTTAAATGTGAATAAATTTGTTGTGTCTCGTACCATCGCTCGTTATCGTGATACTGGTAGCGTAGCCGCCCGACATCAAGGAAGTGGACGGAAGAAAACAGCAACATCAGCAGAAATGCTTCGAAAAGTAAAGAAGCGACTTGATCGAAACCCGCGTCGCAGTGGCCGAAAAATGGCTTGTGAGCTGAACATATCTATATTCCATTCGGCAAATATTGAAAAATGAGCTCGGGATAAAGCCATTGAGATTCCAAAATGGGCAAGAACTTACACCGCAACAGAAAGAAAAAAGACTCAAAAGATCTAAAGAGTTTCTTCTCCTGGCCAAAAGTTGTGAACTGCAGAATTTGGTATCCGATCCGGTTCTCCGATGAGAAAACGTTCGTTGTGTAGCAGTTTGTAAACCAACAAAGTGATCGTGTTTACTTGCCAAAGAGGTCAGCTTAAAAAAAATGTGCACCTTCGGTTGGCCACCAGAACTCAAGCTCCGGCGCCATGGTGATGGTGTGGCCCGCCATAACAGCTGATGTTTGCTCTCCTCTCGTATTAATCGACCGTGGCATCAGAATAAATGCCGGATATTATTGCGAAAATATTCTGGAGGGTGTATTAAAGACTTGGACACGCAAACATTTTGGCCGCAGACCTTGGATATTCCAACAGGACTCAGCACCATCGCAGGAATCAGCACGCGGCACTTCAGAATGGTCACAAAATGAAGTTGCTCGCTTCATTTCCAGCGCACAATGGCCACGAAAATCTCTGGATACTACTCCGTTGGACTATTGTGTCTGGAGTATTTTGGAAAAAAGGTTGGCACTAAAAAATACCAAAATGTCGATCTGGAGTATTCTGGAAAGCAAGGTTGGCACTAAAAAATACCAGAGTGTCGATCACCTCAAGCAAGCGCTTCACCGGGAATGGGCCAAAATACCGCAGAGAATTAGGTCTAGGAATCTATTTGTCATATTACATTGAAGGTTTCGATATAGCTCCCATATATATTTTCTGCAGGTTTCGTGTTTTTTTTTTCGAATCTCCAATTTCAATGAAATTTAAAATGTGTGGCGGAATTCGGTTTAAAAATAGATTTGTCAAATTAAATTGAAATCGGTTAAGGTTTCGATATAGCTCCCAAATATATATTCCTGCTGATTTCGTGTTTTTTTGAGCACCAAATACGCTGTGTATCTCCAATTTCAATGAAGTTTGGAATGTGTGACGGAATTTGGTCTAAAAATATTTTTTTTTTCAAATTATATTGAAATCAGTTGAGATATTCTTCCGATTCGGCCGATTTCGTGTATTTGATGCACCAAACACGCTATTTATCTACAATTTCAATGAAATTGGGAAGGTCCGTCACACCTCAATTTGGTCCGTCACAATTTGGTGTAAAAATAATTTTTTTCAAAATATATTGAAATCGGTTGATATATTTTTTATACCCTATACCATAAGGTGGTCAGGGTATTATGTCTTTGTGCATTTGTTTGTAACAGGCAAAAGGAAATGACATAGACCCATAGTTCCTTTTGATGATCTGCATAGAATCACATTCTGAGTCGATTTATGCATGTCCGTCCGTCCGCCTGTCCATGTATTTTAGTAAACAAAGTACAGTTCGCATTTATTGCCCGATCCAGATGAAATTTTGCACAAATCATTTGTTTTGGCCCAAGGACGAACCCTATTGAAATTGGAGATAATCGGTCAAAATTTAGATATAGTTCCCATATATATCTTCGTCCGATTTGGCTTTTATTGTGCACCAAACGTGTAATATCAGCCCGAATAGTATGAAATTTTGCACATACAACCAAATCAGGCCTGAAAATAAGTATTGGCAAATTTGATCGAAATCGGTTCAGATATAGCTATAGCTCCCATATATATTGTTCATCCGATTTGTTATTTTTGTCCTCCGCAGCCGTAATATGCACTCTGTAACAACAATATTTGGGGAAATATATCAAATACAGCTCAGAAATACCTTTGCAAAATTTTATCGAGATCGGTTCAGATTTGGATATAGCTCCCATATATAACTTCGTCCGATTTACCTTTTATTGTGCACCAAACGTTTAATATTTACCCAAATGGAATTTGGCACATACGACCGAATTGAGTCTAGAAGCTAGTATGCAAAATTTGGTGAAGATCGGTTCAGATATAGCTATAGCTCCCATATATCTTCTTCATCCGATTTGTTACCCACAGCCGTAATATGCACTCTGTAACAACAATATTTGGGGAAATATAACAAATACAGCTCAGAAATATCTTTGTAAAATTTTATCGAGATGGTTTCAGATTTGGAAATAGTTCCTATATATAACTTCGTCCGATTTACTTTTTATTGTGCACCAAACGTGTAATGTTTACCCAAATGGGATAAAATTTGGCACATACGACCGAATTGAGTCTAGAGGCTAGTATGTCAAATTTGGTAAAGATCGGTTCAGATATAGCTATAGCTCCTATATATATTGTTCATCCGATTTGTTATTTTAGTCCTCCGCAGCCGTAATATGCACTCTGTAACAACAATATTTGGGGAAATATATCAAATGCAGTTCAGAAATACTCTTGCAAAATTTTATCGAGATCGGTTTAGATTTGGATATAGCTCCCTATATATCTTTATCTGATTTCAAATTAATTGTGCACCAAATGGGCAATACTAGTACGAATTTAAAAGATACAAATGCTTCGGCATATTTAGTCCTTTGAACTTTAAATTCTCCCATAAAAAACTTTTAATTGTTATGTGGAGCTCTACTAAATTAGCAAAGTGGTGTAGGGTATCATAAAGTCGGCTCCGCCCGACATTAGGGCTTTCTTTACTGCTTTAATAATGTTTTAAATCCCTTGACATAAACGATGGCAACTCTAATTACTTCAGTATTACTCTGTACACATGTAGTAGTTATCCCTAACCATATTTGCTGCTGGCTAATTTCATTAGCTCTCTAATTCTCTCAATGGCATTTCTCTCTCAACCTCAAACAAATAAGTATTTGTGCAAAGCTTCGTTGTACTCTCAAGTTCATATGCAATGTTCTCACACTCTCCCCAAAAAAAAAAACAAATAGACAAGACCACCATGAGCGTCCTTAAAATGTCACATATTTCACATTCCTTTACACGTTTTTTTTTCTTCCTCGTTGTTCTTCAAATTACTTTATCTCTCTCTCTCACTCCCAACTTTTTAATTTCTTAGTGTCATTCACAATTCTTCCTTTGCGTGTTTGTTTCGTAAACACCTGTTATCATCACATGTTTGTTTGAACAGTTTTTTTTTTCTTTCGTTGTTTTCAAAGGACAACTTTCTGCTTGTCTCTCCTTTCCATTCCTTTCACTTTCGTCAAGTGCTTGAAGGGGGATTTTGTATATCGCTAAGTATTCTCCTTCTGCGCGGAGATGGATTGGTATTTCAGTTATATTTACTTAAAATTAGATTGTGGGAGTCTAATCCATAGAACAAACATATGTGGGTGTTGTTCCACCGAAGGCATGTCATTTGCTGTGACAAAACGTTGCCTTCTCGGAATTTTCAGGAGGCAGGCAATTAACGGAAAACTTAAAGGGATTTAAATTTCACTGATGATTATCACCGTCAAGATAAGATTTTTACATTAAAAATATTTTTTTAAATTGTCATAGATTTTTTTAAATATTTTGGGGTTTAAAATAAATTTCCAATTTTGTCGAATTTTTCAATGAAATTGTCTACCCCCTGGAAGAGTATTGTCTATATAGGTCCACGATATTGAATATCCCCATATAACGGTACCTCCCTATATTCGGTATTTTGATGAATTTAGCTACGTTATTCACCGGATTTTATACCCTCAGCCATATAGAGGGCATACATCATTTGATACGAAATAACGGGTTTAGACCCTAGGTCTCTTTGAACCAAATCCGTTTCAGGACATTTGGAGCCGATCCTGCGGTATCCGTCCATCTGTCTGGCTGGCTGGTGCTCACGATAACTTTCGAAGGGAGTATCCGATTTGATTCAAACTTGGTACATCGTAATATTTTTGTCAAACTTAGATCGAGTTCGGAGATGGGCAATATCGGTCCACTCCTTCTGGTACCTCCCTCACAAAAGTTCGACATTTTCAAAAAAAAAATTTTGCACAGAAAGAGAAACGGTAATCCGATTTTGCTCCAACTTTGCAAATCCTAATATTAGCGCCGTTTCTAGGTCATGTGTGAAAATAGACAATATCGGTCCACTCCATCAAGTACCTCCCCCACAGCGGGTCAAACTGTTGAATATTTATGACCCTTATAAAATGCGATGTAAGTATGCGGTTGTCTTCAAATTTCACACATCCCATTCATTAGCACAAGGTCTGGTGTTAATATGGAATATATCGGTCCGCTACTTTTGGTACCTCCCCCACAAAAGTTCGAAATTTTCAAAAAATGTATTTTCTGCACAGAAAGAGAAACGATCATCCGAATTCGCTCCAACTTTGCAAATCCTAATATTTGCGTCAGTGCTAGGTCAGGTGTGAAAATGGGAAATATCGGTTCACTCCATCAGGTACCTCCCCCACAAAGGGTCAAAATTTTGAATAATTATGATTGTTATAAAATGTAATGTACGAGTCCGATTGTTTTCAAATTTCACATATCTCAATAATTTCATTAACCCAAGGTCTGGTACCAAGGTGAAATACATCGGACCACTCCTTCTGGTACCTCCCCCACAAAAGGCCGAAATTTAAAAAAAAAAAATATTTTTTGCACAAAAAGAGGAACGATAATCCGATTTTGCTTCAACTTTGCAAATCCTAATATTTGCATCAGTTCTAGGTCAGGTGTGAAAATTGACAATATCGGTCCACTTCATTCAGTACCTCCCCCACAGCTGGTCAAAATTTTGAATAATTATGACTCTTATAAAATGTGACGTAAATATGTGATTGTCTTTAATTTACACAAATCACAATACTTTTATTAACCCAAGATGTGAAGATGGAATATATCGGTCTACTCCTTCTGGTACCTCCCCCCACAAAAGGTCAGAATTTTGAATATTCATGAAACTTATAAAACACGAAATTAGCATCCTATTCCATTCAGACTTGACACATCTCAATATCTCCGTCAATACAATATCTGTTATAAAAATGGTAGAGATCGGAAGATTCCTTCTGGTACCTCCCCCACAAAGGGCCAAAGTTTTGAATAATAAAAACGCTCATAAAATCCGAAATAAGCATACGGTTCTTTTTAAATTACACACATTACAATGATTTTATTAAGCCAAGGGCTGGCGTGAAGATGGGATATATCGCTCCACTCCTTCTGGTACCTCCCCCACAAAGGGTCGGAATTTTGAATATTTATGAAGCCCATAAAACAGGAAATTAACATCCTATTCCATTCAGACTTGGTACATCTCAATATTTCTATCAACACAAGATATGTTATAAAGATGGTAGAGATCGGACCATCCCTTCCGCTACCTCCCCCTCAAAGGGTTCAAGGTTTAAAAAACGGTCAAAGAAAGCGAAATAAGCAACCAACTCTCTTCAAATTTTACACATACAAACATTTTTGCTAACACAAGATCTGTTGTGATCAATTTAGGTAGTTGACGTCAATGGAAGAAATATTCCACATCGGATTTCAGTAAGGGTCACCAAACAAAAGAAATAGGTATGTATAACAGAAATCCTGAAAAAATCGCTCTCGATATGGCTATATAAAATTATGATTTTAGATGTTAATTTTGTGTTCTCTTCGACTTAAAATGTCCCACTGTACTTTATTATGTCATAAGAAGCAAAACAAATATTTGATTTCGAATTTTACTAGGTAAATGACCTTGCTATAGACATGTTGCATATGGCAAGGGCCTCTCATTAAAATATTGCTTGACATGCAGGATTTTAAAGAAAATATATTGTTGGTGTTTAATTCGTTTCCTGTTTGGCTTGGTGCCAAAAAGTGCTATTGCCTTTCCCTTTAGGGTCTTAATGTTAAAGGAAAAAATATTCCTTATCGAATTTCATTAGGGGTTACCGAAAACCGGAAACCACTATTTATAGTGGTTATGTTGAAAATCTTCACAAGAACATCGATAGATTGCAGTACATAATTTTGATGTTGAATTTGTGTTTTATCTGATTATGTGCAAAATTGAGCCACTGTACTTCATTTTAGAGGTTCGGTGTCAACGGAAAAATTTTTCCTCATCAAATTTCACAAGGGGTTACCGATGATCAAAAATCTCTATTCTTAATAGATTTATTGGAAATGTAGCTACTTATGTGAGTATATTACAAAAAAAAAATTGCTAAAATTTAGTTCTTTTTTTTGATTTCGTGCAAAATTAAGCCACTGGAAGTCAGTTTAGAAGTTCGGTGTCAATGGAAAAAATATTCCTCATCAAATTTCACAGGGGGTTACTGAAGATCAAAAATCTCTATTCTTAATAGATATATTAGAAATGTCGCTACTTATGTGAGTATATTTCAAAAATACATTTTTTTTTTTTTTTGGTGAAATTTGATTTTCTTTGATTTTGTGCAAAATTGACCCACTGGAAATAATTTTAAGGGTTCGGTGTCAATGGAAAAAATATTCCCCATCAAATTTCGCAGGGGATTACTGAAGATCATTTTATTCTTAATAGATATATTAGAAATGTCGCTACTTATGTGAGTACATTACAAAAATGCATTTTGTTGTGATAAAATTTGGTTTTCTTAGATTTTGTGCAAAAATTACCTACTGTAAATCATTTTAGGAGTTCGGTGTCAATGGAAAAAATAATCCTCATCAAAATTCACAGGGGGTTACCGAAGATCAAAAATCTCTATTCTTAATAGTTATATTAGAAATTTAGCTACTTAAGTGAGTATATTACAAAAATACATTTTTTCTTTTGCTAAAATTTTTATTTTCCTTTATTTTTTGCAAAAATGGCCCACTGTAAATCATTTTAGAGTTTCGGTGTTAATGGAAAAAATATTCTTCATCAAATTTCACAGGAGGTATCTGAAGATCAAAAATCTCTATTCTTCATAGATTTAGATTTATATTCCTCATCAAATTTCATAGGGGGTTATGGAAGATCAAAAATCTCTATTCTTAATAGATATATTAGAAATGTAGCTACTTATGTGAGTATATTACAAAAATTCATTTTTTTGCTAAAATGTTTATTTTCTTTGATTTTGTGCAAAATTGACCCACTGGAAATCATTTTAGGGGTTCGATGTCAATAGAAAGAATATTCCTCATCAAATTTCACAAGGTTTTGCAGAAGATCAAAAATCTCTATTCTCAATAGATATATTCTCAATAGTATATTAAAAAAACACATTTTGTTTTTCTAAAATTTAATTTTCTTTGATTTTGTGCAAAATTGAGCCACTGGAAATAATTTTAGGAGTTCGGTGTCAATGAAAAAAATATTCCTGATCAAATTCTACAAGGGGTTACCGAAGATCAAAAATCTCTATACTTAATAGATTTATTAGAAATGTCGCTACTTATGTGAGTATCCTACAAAAATACATTTTTTTGGTAAAATTTTGTTTTCTTTGATTTTGTGCAAGATTGAGCCACTGTAAATCATTTTAGGGATTCGGTGTCAATGGAAAAAATATTCCCCATCAAATTTCACAGGGGGTTACTGAAGATCAAAAATCTCTATTCTTAATAGATACGTTAGAAATGTCACTACATATGTGAGTATATTACAAAAATACATTTTTTTGGTAAAATTTTGTTTTCTTTGATTTTGTGCAAAATTGACCCACTGTACTTAATTTTAGGGGTTCGGTGTCAATGAAAAAAATATTCCTCATCAAATTTCACAAGGGGTTACTGAAGATCAAAAATCTATATTCGTAATAGTTATATTAGAAATGTCGCTACTTATGTGAGTATATTACAAAAATACATTTTGTTTTTCTAAAATTTAATTTTCTTTGATTTTGTGCAAAATTGACCCACTGTAAGTAATTTTAGGGGTTTGGTGTCAATGGAAAAAATATTCCTCATCAAATTTCACAGGAGGTATCTGAAGATCAAAAATCTCTATTCTTAATAGTTATATTAGAAATGTAGCTACATATGTGAGTATATTACAAAAAATAATTTGCTAAAATTTAGTTCTTTTTTTTTTGATTTCGTGCAAAATTAAGCCACTGGAAATCAGTTTAGGGGTACGGTGTCAATGGAAAAAATATTCCTCATCAAATTTCACAGGGGGTTACCGCAGATCAAAAATCTCTATTCTTAATAGTTATATTAGAAATGTTGCTACTTATGTGAGTATATTACAAAAATACATTTTTTCGCTAAAATTTGGTTATTTTTTAGATTTTGTGAAAAAATAACCCACTGGAAATCATTTTAGGTGTTCGGTGTCAATGGAAAAAATATTCCTCATCAAATTTCACAGGGGGTTACTGAAGATCAAAAATCTCTATTCTTAATAGTTATATTAGAAATGTAGCTACTTATGTGAGTATATTACAAAAAACATTTTTTTTGAACAAATTTTGTTTTCTTTGATTTTGTGCAAAATTGACCCACTGGAAATCATTTTAGAAGTATGGTCTTAAAGAAAAAAATATTCCTTATCAAATTTCACTAGGTGTTACTGAAGACCAAAAAGCGATGTTTTATAACAGATATATTGAAAAATAACGAAACAAATAAGGGCATAATAAAATACATATTTTAGATGTTAAAATTGAATTTCGTATGACTTCGTACAAAATGACCCACTGTACTACATTTTAGGTGGTTGTTGCCAATGGAGAAAATATTCCTCATCAAATTCCACCAGGACTTACTGAAGACCAGAATCAGTTATTCGTAACAGATATATTGAAATGGCAAGTAAGAATATTGGAATAAAAAAAAATATGAATTAAAATTTGTGTCTTTTTGATAAAGGGCAAAAATGACCCACTGTACTTCATTTTAGAGGTTTAGTGTTAAGAGAAAATATATTCCTTATCAAATTTTACTAGGAGTCACTGAAGTCCATAAGACCCTACTTTTCATAGATATATAAAAAACTGACCATAGAAATGTACATTACCCATGCAAATGTATGTTACCATTACGTACATCTTTTGTTAAAATATAGTTATCTTTTATTTTGTGCAAAATTGAGCCACTGTACTTAATTTTAGAAGTTTGGTGTTAAGGAAAAAAAATGTTACTAATCAAATTCCATTAGGGGTCATCGAAGATGAGAAACCGCTACTACTAGAGGAAATACTCAAAATCTTACCAAGAACTTGGCTATAAAAAAGTACACATTATTGATATTTAATTTCTGTTTATTTTCTGATTGCGTGCAAAAATTATCCACTGTACTGCACTTTAGGTAGTTGATGTTAAGGAAACAAATGGTCTTCATCAAATTTCAGAAGGGGTGGCTTAAGAACAAAATTCTCTATCTATAATACATATATATTTAAAATATCTCTATAGATATATATATAATTATTTTCTTTTTTGTAAACTTGTGCTTACTTTAATTTTGTGCACAATTGACCCACTGTACTTAATTTCAGAAGTTTGGTGTTAAGGGCAAAAATATTCCTTATCAAATTCCATTAGGGGTCATCGAAGATGAGAAACCGCTACTAATAAAGGATATATACAAAATCTTCCCAAGAACTTGGCTATGAGAAACAACATATTTTTTGATTTTTAATTTGAGCTTTTTCCTTGATTGCGTGCAAATTGACCCACTGTACTGCACTTTAGGTGGTTGATGTTAAGGAAACAAATGTTCTTCATGAAATTCATGAAGGGGTTGCTGAAGAACAAAAATCTCTATCTATAATACATATATCAAAAATGTGGCTATAAATATATATAATTATCTTTTTTAGTAAATTTTTGTTTACTTTGATTTTGTGCAAAATTAACCCACTGTACTTACTTTCAGAAGTTTGATGTAAAGGGAAAAAATGCTCCTTACCAAATTCCATTAGGGGTCATCGAAGATTAGAAACCGCTACTACTAGAGGATATTTTCAAAATCTTTCCAAGAACTTGGCTATGAGAAACTACACATTGTTAAGGTTAAATTTCTGTTTATTTTCTGATAGCGTGCAAAAATGACCCACTGTACTACACTTTAGGTGGTTGATGTTAAGGAAACAAATGTTCTTCATTAAATTTCAGAAGGGGTTGTTTAAAAACAAAAATTTTTATCTATAATACATATATTAAAAATTGTCGCTATTAAAAAAATATATTTTTTTAGTAAATTTTAGCTTACTTTGATTTTGTGCAAAATTGACCCATTCTACTTAATTTCAGAAGTTTGGTGTTAAGGGAAAAAATGTTCCCAATCAAATTCCATTAGGGGTCATCGAAGATCATAAACCGCTACTGATAGAGGATATATACGAAATCTTTCCAAAGACATGGGTGTATTAAAATACATATAGTTGATGTTAAATTTGTGTTTTTTTTTTTCTGATTGCGTGCAAAAAATCACCCACTGTACTGTACTCTACGCGGTTGATTCTCAGGAAACAAATGTTCTACATCAAATTTCAGAGGGGGTTGCTTAAGAACAAAAATCTCTATCTATAATATATATATTAAAAATTGTCGCTTTAAAAATATATATAATTTTTTTTAGTAAATTTTTGTTTACTTTGATTTTGTGCAAAATTGACCCACTGTACTTCGTTTTCGAGGCGGTGTGGTAAGGGAGGAAATATTCTACATCAAATTCCATTAGGGGTCATCGAAGATCAGAAACCGCTACTAATAGAGGATATATTCAAAATCTTTCCAAGAACTTGGCTATAAGAAACTACACATTGTTGATATTAAATTTATGTTTTTTTCTAATTGAGTGAAAAAATGACCCACTGTACTGCACTTAAGGGGCTTGATGTTAAGGTAACAAATGTTCTTCATCAAAATTCATAGGGGGTTGCTTAAGAATAAAATTCTCTATCTATAATACATATATTAAAAATGAGGCTATAAATATAAATATTTTTTTCTTTTTTGTAAATTTTTGTTTCCTTTAATTTTGCGCAAAATTGACCCACTGTACTTCATTTTAGGAGTTTGGTGTTAAGAGAAAAAATGTTCCTTATCAAATTCCATTAGGGGTCATTGAAGATCATAAACCGCTACTAATTGAGGATATATACGAAATCTTTCCAAGAACTTGGCTATGAAAAACTACACGTTGTTCATGTTAAATTTAGTATTTTTTTTTTCATTTCTTACAAAAATGACCTACTGTACTGCATTTTAGGTTGGTGTTAAGGAAAAAAATGTTCTCCATCAAATTTCAGAGGGGGTTGCTTAAGAACAAAAATCTCTATCTATAATACATATATATTAAAAATGTCGCTATAATTATATATAATTTTTCTTTTAGCAAATTTAAGCTTACTTTGATTTTGTGTAAAATTGACCCACTGTACTTCGTTTTCGGGGCATGGTGGCAAGGGAAGAAATATTCTACATCAAATTTCATTAGGGGTCGCTGAACATATTAAATCGGTACATATAGCAGATCTCATTAAAATATCGGTAGCAATTTGGTTTTATATCCCAAAATAAATATTTTTAATGTCGAAATTGACTTCTGTTTGACTTTGGTCCAAAATAGCCCCCTCTTCTTCATGCTAGGTGATAGATGCCAATGAAAGAAATATTCTACGGCAAATTTCACTAGGGGTCACCGAAGACAAAATAACGGAATATCCAGCAGATCTCATTTAAAAGTCGCTAGCAATTTGGGTATACTATATTCCCAAATAAATGTTTTTAAGATAGAAATTGACTTATTTTTGACTTGGGCCCAAAATAGCCCCCTCTTCTTAATTCTAGGGGTTAGATGTCAATGAAAGAAATATTCTATGGCAAATTTCACTAGGGGTCACCGAAGACAAGATAACGGAATATCCAGTAGATCCCATTTAAAAGTCGATAGCAATTTGGCTTTATATCCTAAAATAAATATTTTTAATGTAGAATTTGCCTTATTTTTGATTTGGGCCCAAAATAGTCCTCTATTCTACATTCTAGGGGATAGATGTTAATGAAAGAAATATTCTATGGAAAATTTCATTAGGGGTCACCGAAGACAAAATGACGTTAGATCCAGTAGATCCCTTTTAAAAGTCGCTAGTAATTTGGGTATATTATATTCCCAAATAAATGTTTTTTAAGTAGAATTTGCCTCATGTTTGACTTGGGCCCAAAATGGTCCCCTATTCTTTATTCTAGGGGATTGATGCCAATGAAAGAAATATTCTATGGTAAATTTCACTAGGGGTCACCGAAAACAAAATAACGGGATATCCAGTAGATCCCATTTAAAAGTCGCTAGAAATTTGGGTATACTATATTCCCAAATAAATGTTTTTAAGATAGAAATTGACTTCTGTTTGACATGGGCCCAAAATAGTCCCCTCTTTTTCATTCTAGGGGATAGATGCCAATGAAAGAAATATTCTACCGCAAATTTCACTAGGGGTCACCGAAGACAAAATAACGGAATGTCCAGTAGATCCCATTTAAAAGTCGGCAGCAATTTGGGTACACTATATTCCAAAATAAATATTTTTAATATAGAAATTGCCATATTTTTTATTTGGGCCGAAATTTTCGCTCTCTTCTTCATTCTAGGGGTTAGATGCCAATGAAAGAAATATTCTACATCAAATTCCATTGGGGTTCGCTGAACATATTAAATCGCTAAGTATACCAGATCTTATTAAAATATCGTTAGTAATTTGGCTTTATATCTTAAAATAAATATTTTTAATATAGAAATTGACTTCTATTTGACTTGGGCCCTAAATAGCCGCCTCTTCTTCATTCTAGAGGATAGATGTTAATGAAAGAAATATTCTATGGCAAATTTCACTGGGGGTCACCGAAGACAAAATAACGGTAGATCCAATAGATCCCATTTAAAAGTCGCTAGCAATTTGGGTATACTATTTTCCAAAATAAATATTTTTAATATAGAAATTGCCATATTTTTGACTTGGGCCCTAAATAGACCCCTCTTCTACCTTCTAGGGGATAGATGTCAAAGAAAGAAATATTCTATGGCAAATTTCACTGGGGGTCACCGAAGACAAAATAAAGGGATATCCAGTTGATCCCATTTTAAAGTCACTAGCAATTTGGGTATACTATATTCCTAAATAATTATTTTTAATATTGAAATTGCCTTATTTTTGACTTGGGCCGAAAATAATCCTCTATTCTTAATTCTAGGGGTTAGATGTCAATGAAAGAAATATTCTATGGCAAATTTCACTAGGGGTCACCGAAGACAAGATAACGGAATATCGAGTAGATCCCATATAAAAGCCGCTAGAAATTTGGGTATACTATATTCCAAAATAAATATTTTTAATATAGAAATTGCCTCCTCTTTGACTTGGGCCCTAAATAGGCCCCTCTTCTACATTCTAGGGGAAAGATGTCAATGAAAGAAATATTCTATGGCAAATTTCACTAGGGGTCACCGAAGACAAGATAACGGAATATCCAGTAGATCCCATTTAAAAGTCGCTAGCAATTTGGGTATACTATATTCCAAAATACATATTTTTAATATAGAAATTGCCTTATTTTTGACTTGGGCCCTAAATAGGCCCCTCTTCTACATTCTAGGTGATAGATGCCAATGAAAGAAATATTCAATGCGAAATTTCACTAGGGGTAACCGAAGACAAAATAACGGAATATCCAGTAGATCCCATTTAAAAATCGGTAGCAATTTGGGTATACTATATTCCAAAATACATATTTTTAATGTAGAATTTGCCTCCTGTTTGACTTGGGCCCTAAATAGACCCCTCTTCTACCTTCTAGGTGATAGATGTTAATGAAAGAAATATTCTATGGCAAATTTCACTAGGGGTCACCGAAGACAAAATGACGTTAGATCCAGTAGATCTCATTAAAAAATCGCTAGCAATTTGGGTATACTATATTCCAAAATAAATATTTTTAATATAGAAATTCCCTTATTTTTTGATTTGGGCCGAAAATAGTGTCCTATTCTTAATTTTAGGGGTTAGATGCCAATGAAAGAAATATTCTACGGCAAATTTCACTAGGGGTCACCGAAGACAAAATAACGCAATATCCAGTAGATCCCATTTAAAAGTCGCTAGCAATTTGGGTATATATTAGCAAAGAAATTACACCTGAGTGCCCTTCATTTATTTCAATTTCTGTCGGATCCCTCTCGCACTACGTCGTGGGCCAAACTATCCGTCCTCTAATAAATTATAACACCCCTTTGGCATCTCCATAGGATACCTGGCCTTCCACAACTAGTTGTTGTTGTTCATGGCCACCCCAAATGTTTGTCTCTTTGTGCGTGTGTGTGCCTTAAAAATATTCTGCTGCCATTTAGCCACGCTTGAGCTTTCTTGTTTAACCTTTTAAATGGAAATTTAAGTGGGAGAATTTTTTTTTTTGATGTAGTTGCTATTGTTGTTGTTGTTGTTTTTCCTGGCTAGCCATTCAGTGGAGTGTTTACCTTTTGATTATTTTGTTATAATAGCTTCTGGCATGCACATTTGGCGAAGAGTAGTAAACGCTGGCTATGAAGTACTCCCACTTGTGATGTTGTTGGAAAGAATTTTCGTCTTGCCATTGTGAGTGAGTAGGTGAACCGGAAATGCGTAGAAGAACTTTGATTGTCCGGAAAAATAAGAAATTATACGCTTTCTTAGTTTATAATTGGCCACGGGAGCTAATAAACTGTGGCGTGCTCACCTAGATACCAAGATTTACGATGAAGAAAACTAGGTAAGGACATGAACGTAGTTTAATTACGAGGCCATGGCTGGGAGGTTGGTGTCATGTTCTAGCATTACTTTTAGAACCCAGATTGCCAAGTACCGCATCTTTCATGTTCTACCAACTGTTTCCTCTGAGTGTAACATCTGTAAAAATACAACAACAAAAAGAAAAATAACAACACGCATTGAGGTACGTAATTTATGTTGACAAGTGATCTGCATTACGAGAATCTGTTCCAAGGAAAGATGTACTCATCTCGTTGTTGTTGTTTTTGTTGTTGTTATTGTTCATGATCTATGGTGGCCATATGTTTCTTCAAGACCCGCTGTGGTACAGTTAAAATGTCAATGATCCGTTGGAGTGACACTGGCATGTGAGTGCCTGGGAATGGGAGAGGGAGAGAGAGAGAGAGAGAGTGAACCCCCCAGTAAGGAGTGCAACTGAGATTGCCAGCAAAGAAAATACGAAACAACAACAAATTACTTTAGTAGCCAGACGAGAAATACAAAAATTAACAATAGATTTACTTAAAGTCCTCTCCTGTTTGACCAAAATGTACCACTGTTCTTCATTGTAGGTGGTGGGTGTTAAAGGAAGAAATATTCTACATGAAATTCCATTAGGGGTCCCCGACCAATTGAAATCGGTAAATATAGTAGATCTCATAGAAATTTCGATAGCAATTTGGGTTTATATTAAAAAAAAATTTTTGCTATAAAATTCTTTTTCGATTTGAAGTAGCACCAAATTGTCCACCCGGACTTCATTTTAGAGTCCTGTTGTCAATGGAAGATATGTTCTGCACAACATTTCACTAGGGGTTGCCGAAGAAACGAATTTATAATATATAGCAGATCCTATTAAAATATCGGCAGCAATTTGGGTTTATATTCGTAAATAAATAACGTTTTTTACAAAATTTGTAGTTTTTAGAATTAGGTCGGAATTGTCCGACTGTACTTTATTTTAGAGTCTTGCCGTCAATGGAAGAAATATTCTTTATAAAATTTCACTTGGGGTCGCCGACCAATTAAAATCGGTAAATATAGTAGATCTCATTGAAATATCGGTAGCAATTTGGGCTTATTTTCAAAAAAAAAAACATTTGTTTGGCTATAAAATTCTTCTTCGATTTGATATAGGACCAAATTGTCCATCCCAACTTCATTTTAGAGTCTTGCCGTCAATGGAAGATATGTTCTACATAAAATTTCACTAGGGGTTGCCGAGGAAACGAAATTATAATATATAGCAGATCCTATTAAAATATCGGCAGCAATTTGGGTTTATATTCCTAAATAAATAACGTTTTTTTTACAAAATTTGTAGCTTTTAGAATTAGATCGGAATTGTCCACCTGTACTTAATTTTAGAAACTTGCTGTCAATGGAAGAAATAATCTGCATAAAATTTCACTAGGGGTCACCGACCAATTGAAATCGGTAAATATAGCAGATCTCATAGAAATTTCGGTACGAATTTGAGTTAATTCAAAAAAAAATAAAAAATATTTCTTAGGCTATAAAATTCTTTTTCGATTTGAAGTAGCACCAAATTGACCCCCTGGACTTAATTTTAGAGTCTTGCCGTCAATGGAAGTAATGTTCTACATAACATTTCACTGAGGGCTGCCGAGGAAGCGATATTATAATATATAGCAGATCCTATTAAAGTATCGGCAATAAGTTGGGCTTATATTCCTATATTGTCCAACTATACTTCATTTAAGAACCTGGCTGTCAATGGAAGAACGATTCTTTTTAAAATTTCACTAGGGGTCACTGACCAATTAAAATCGGTAAATATAGTAGATCTCAATGAAATATCAATAGCAATTTGGGTTTATATTCGAAAAAAAGAACATTTGTTTGGCTATAAAATTCTTCTTCGATTTGAAGTAGTACCAAATTGTCCACTTGGACTTCATTTTAGAGTCTTGCTCTAAATGGAAGAAATGTTCTACATAACATTTCACTAGGGGTTGCCGAAGAAACGAGGATATAATATATAGCAGATCCAATTAAAATATCGGCAACAACCTCGGCTTATATTCCTACATAAATGAGGTTTTTTAAAAAATTTGTGGCTTTTAGAATAAGGTCCGAATTGTCCAACTGTACTTCATTTTCGAATCTTGTTGTCAATGGAAGAAGTGTTCTTTATAAAATTTCACTTGGGGTCACCGACCAATCGAAATCGGTAAATATAGCAGATCTCATAGAAATTTCAATAGCAATTTGGGTTTATATTCGAAAAAAAAATACATTTGTTTGGCTATAAAATTCTTCTTCGATTTGATGTAGCAGCAAATTGTCCACCTGTACTTCATTTTTGAGTCTTGCCGTCAATGGAAGAAATGTTCTACATAACATTTCACTAGGGGTTGCCGAGGAAACGAAATTATAATATATAGCAGATCCTATTGAAATATCGCAACATGTTGGGTTTATATTCCTAAATAAATAATGTTTTTTTTACAAAATTTGTAGCTTTTAGAATTAGGTCGGAATTGTCCAACTGTACCTAATTTTAGAAACTTGCTGTCAATGGAAGAAATATTCTTCATAAAATTTCACTAGGGGTCATCGAACAATTAAAATCGGTAAATATAGCAGATCTCATAGAAATTTCGGTAGGAATTTGAGTTTATATTCGAAAAAAGATATTTGTTTGGTTATAAAATTTTTCTTTGATTTGATGTAGGACCAAATTTTCCACCTGGACTTCATTTCTAGAAACTTGTTCTTAATGGAAGAAATGTTCTACATAAAATTTCACTAGGGGTTGCCGAAGAAACGTAATTATAATATATAGCAGATCCTATTAAAATATCGGCAACAATTTGGGTTTATATTCCTAAATAAATAACGTTTTTTTTACAAAATTTGTAGCTTTTAGAATTAGGTCGGAATTGTCCAACTGTGCTTCATTTTATACATTTTCTGTCAATGGAAGAAATGTTCTTTATAACATTTCACTAGGGGTCACCGACCAAGTGAAATCGGTAAATGAAGTAGATTTCTTAGAAAAGTCGAGAGAAATTTGGGTTTATATTCGAAAAAAACATTTGTTTGGCTATAAAATTCGTCTTCATTTTGATGTAGGACCAAATTGTCCACCTGAACTTTATTTTAGAGTCTTGCCGTCAATGGAAGAAACATTCTATATTTGATTTCATTATCGGTCGTCGAAGAAAACATATTGGTATATATAGCAGATCTTGCAAAAATATCGGTAACAATTTTGGTATATATCTCTCAATAAATATGTTTATACAAAATATGTAGCTTTTACAATTAGGTGGGAATTGGCCACCTATACTTCATGCTAGGATCTTGCTGTCAATGAAAGAAATGCTCTCCATAAATTTTGACTAGGGGTCACCGACCAATTAAAATCGGTAAATATAGTAGATCTTATAGAAATGTCTTTTGCAATTTGGGTTTATATCCCCAAATTCACTTTTATTTTGCCAAAAATTCTTTTGTTTAATAAATTACCAAATTTTCCATCTCTACATCATTTTAGAGTCCTGCTGTCAATAGAAGAAATATACTTCACGAAATTTCACTAGGGGTCTCCGACCCATAAAAATCGGTAAATATAGAAGATATCACTGAAATAACGGTAGCATTTTGACTTTATATAGCAAAATACGGATGAGATGAAAAAAAACTGCAACCAACTTCAGACTGCTGTCATTTCTAAGCCACTCATCCGACAGCTGTTAAAATTATTCCAGTGACAGTTCATTCTATTGTTTACAAACGTCCAAAAGCATTTTGGTGATAATTTTCCAAAAAAAAAATTGATGCTATTTCCGACATTTTTGCTTTCATTCAATAAAATTTAAAAAAATGTAAAAATTATGGCGTTTGACTTTGTTACAGTTTTTTTATTTCACCCTGTATATATAAGTGTAAAACGCAGATTGAAAAAAAATAAATCTTGAGAGGTCCTTTGCTAATAAAAAAGTATGGTTTTCCCACGACCCATCCTATGGTATTTACTGTCGATGAAAAACTCAAATCCCATCTACATATATCACTACTTGACAGTATATCGGTGGAATATCCGACACAAGTGTTCATACTCGCTTCGGTATCGTTGTTGTCGCTCTACGTCTACGAGCATTACGCGTTCTTGTTGTTATTTCATTTCGAAAAACATATGGACGAAATGGAAAATCGAATGGCAACTGTACAGATGAACAACGGACGTACCAAAGACGAAATATCGTTGGATGGATGTTGGTTGTTGTGTGCCCGTATGTGTCTGTGTGTGTGTGTTTTATTTCATCTTTTTTTTTTTTTTTTTTGAAATAAAACAAAAATATGTGTAGATCGGGAGTTATTTTTAGAATCTGAATATATAGAGATACGATACGAGTATGCTACGCCATACGTTTTTGTACCACCATTACCCCATGCATACACATGGGGACGTTTAGACATACATATTCATGTACGTATGTATGTAGCTAATGCTTGTTGAGTTATTTTTCAGAATTTTTTTTTTTTTTTTTTTTTTTTTTTTGAACAAAATCTTAAAATCTCTCCGTCTTCGGGACGCCATCAGCAGTCAAACATTGATTGTTATTTGGCGTCTTGCTTTGGTTCCTTTGTCTGGGTTTGTTGGTTGGATAAATGCGAAAACCGATAAAATTTTGTGTTGGATTATTGCCACGGGGAGATCTTGAATAAATATTTTTAAGAAATCCGCAACTATTTTTAATAAGTCCGATATTAAAAGGGCATAGAGAAATTTTGAAATATTTGGCCCAAATGTTTATTGAAGATTTCTACGCTCCGGGAACCTTAAACACTTAAAAATATAACAAGTAAAAAAGCTGTAAGTTCGGACGGGGGCTATATGAAGGCGAGGACATGTACAGACAATTTTCTATCACAGGTTGTAGCATCCCTTACGAACATCAAATACCAAATTTGAAACAATTCCGGTGAGTTATGTAGCAAAAATCATCAAAATACCGAATATCGGGAGGTACCGCTATATGGGGGCTATACGAATACTTGGGCCTGCAGAGACAATTTTCTGTCGTAGGCCGTAGTATCCATTACGAACTTCAAATACCAAATTTGAAACAATTCCGGTGAATAATGTCGGTTAAATCACCCAAAATACAGAATATCGGGAGGTACCTTCATAAAAGGGCCATACGTGGACGTGGACCTGCACGAACAATTTTCTGCCGTAGGCTGTAGCAACCCCTACGAACTTCAAATACCAAATTTGAAACAATTTCGGTGAGTTATGTCGCAAAAATCATCAAAATACCGAATATCGGAAGGTAACTTTATATTGGGGCTACACGAAGACGTAGACCTGCACAGACAATTTTCTGTCATAGGCTGTAGTATCCATTACGAAATTCAAAAACCAAATATGAAACGGTTCCGGTTAATAACATCGCTAAAATCATCAAAGTACCGAATATCGGGAGGTACCGCTATATGGGGGCTATACGAATACTTGGGCCTGCAGAGACAATTTTCTGCCTTAGGCTGCAGTATCCATTACGAACTTCAAATACTAAATTTAAAACAATTCCGGTGAATAATGTCGCTTAAATCACCAAAATACAGAATATCGGAAGGTACCATTATATGGGGGCTATATGAAGACGTGGACCTGCACAAAGAATTTTCTGTCATAGGCTGTAGTATCCATTACCAACTTCAAATACCAAATTTGAAACAATTCCGGTGAATAATGTCGCCAAAAACATCAAAATGCCGAATATCGGGAGGAAACTTTATATTGGGGCTACATGAAGACGTAGACCTGCACAGACAATTTCTTGTCATAGGTTGTAGCATCCCTTACGAACTACCAATACCAAATTTAAAACAATTCCGGTGAATAATGTCGCTTAAATCACCAAAAATACCGAATATCGGGAGGTAGCGATATATGGAGGCTATATGAAGACGTGGACATGCACAGACAATTTTCTGTCATAGGTTGTAGCATCCCCTATGAACTTCAAATACCAAATTTGAAACAATTCCGGTGAATAATTTCGCTAAAATCATCAAAATACCGAATATCGGAAGATACCGTTATAGGGGGGGCTATACCAAAATGTGGACCTACATGGCCCATTTTCAGTACCAAACGTCCTGCAGACATAATATACATTTGAGTAAAATTTTATCAACCTAATTCATCTCATTCGGAAGCTAGGGCGATTTCCGCAGACGGATAGACGGACGGATATCGCTAAATCGACATCGAATCGGAAATAACATCAAATTTTAGAATAAGTTTAGATTTGTTCGAATTGGTCACCTTTGACACGAATAATGGGCTTCAAACGGCCAATGAAACCGTCACACGCTGCCCGAATGTTGCTCTTCGGTATTTTGACCCATTCCCAGCGATGCGCTTGCTGAGGTGATCGACACTTTGGTATTTTTTTTTTGTGCCAACCGTGCTTTCCAAAATACTCCAGACACAATAGGCCAACGGATTGGTATCCGTAGATTTTGGTGGCCATTTTACGCTGGAAATGAAGCGAGGAACCTCATTTTTGTAAGCATTCTTGGGTGACGCGTGCTGAGTGCTGCGATGGTGCTGAGTCCTGTTGGAAAGTCCAAAGTCTGCGGCCAAAATGTTTGTGTGTCCAAGGCTTTAGTGCACGCACTTAGGTTCTTGTACTTTTTGGAATTCCAATGGCTTTACCCTGAGATCATTTTTCAATATTTGCCGAATAGAATATTGCGATATGTTCAGCTCACGAGCCATTTTTCGGCCACTGCGACACGGGTTTCGATCAAGTCGCTTCGTTACTTTCTGCGAACCATTTCTGCTGATGTTGCTGTTTTCTTCCGTCCACTTCCTTGACGTCGTCGTACTACCCTACCAGTACCACGGTAACAAGCGATGGTGCGAGACACACAAAAGATTTATTCACATTTAAATGCTGGAGTGCCCTAACGATAGCCACTTGTGGTTTGCCAGCCAAATATAAATAAATCGCATTATCACGCTTGTATTCCACCTCCAATAACTTTTTTTCTGAAAAATTCTAACCAAAATGTTTTTGTACGCTTGTGAACAATATAATGAGCTGTCACTGGTATCATTTTAACAGCTGTCGGACGAGTGGCTTAGAAATGACAGCAGTCTGAAATTGGTTGCAGTTTTTTCATCTCACCCTCTAAGGTGAACATACTATTACGGACCTTTAATTGACATTTAGAATTCAAAAATTTAAAAATAAATCACATTTGAATATCCTAGAGAAATTGAATTCAAATATTTAAAAGAAATCCAAATCCATATTTGGATCTCCTAGGAATCTTTCATTCAAATATTGTTAAGAAATCCACATACGGATCTCCTAGACATCTTTAATTTAAATATTTTTGAGAAATCCCCTCTTTGATCTCCAGAAGCTTTGGAAGAATTTAACAAATCAGCGGGCTTTTGATAACAAATAAAAAAATATTTAAGGTTGGGGTCTAGAGGTGCCTCGAATCAATATTATTTTTTTGAATCCATGGGGTTTTAAAAATTGTTATGAAAAAAACTTTGGGTCTCCAGGGGCTTAAGACCACCGGTTTAAAAAATCCAAGGACCTCCGTTGTGAGAATCAGTTCAATATTTAAAAAAAATCCGATTTACAATTTTAAAAATCCACGTTTGAGCTCTTCAGGGGTCGTGGATCAATATAATAAAAAATCTATAGGTCCTCGATTAAAATTACAAAAAAAAAAACAATGACTTTACAGAAACATTTTTAAACCTCCAGAATTTGGCTCCCAGAACTTTTACCAAATAATTTTAAAAAATTCTATATTAGGGCTCAGGGGACATAACATGAATGTTTCTGAAATAAATGTAAAATATTTTTTGTTTTTAAATTCTGAGAGGTCTTCAGCAATTATTTTTATACCCTCCCCCATATATGTGTGGTGGGTATATTCAGTTCGTCATTCCGTTTGTAACTAATCGAAATAATAATATTAGACATAACAGTAGTATTTATATTCTTGATCAGCGTAAAATACTAAGACGATTTAGCTCTGTCCACGCGTCCGTCCGTCTGTCTATACGTCTGCTGTAATCACGCTAAGGTCAAAACGAATAAAGATAGGAAGCTAAAAATTTGCACAGAGCTCTCTTTTGTCTGCAAGCAAGTCAAGTTCGAAGATGTGCTACATCGGTCCACGATAATGTATAGCCCCCATATAACGGGTCCTCCGATATTCGGTATTTTGATGATTTTAGCCAATTTTTTCAATGAAAAAGGAAAGGAGTTCCTTCTGAGTACTTTACCTCCTATATGTCTATATAGGTCCACGATATAACGGTACTTCTCGATATTCGGCATTTTAATGGTTTTTGCCACATTTCTTCTAATGTTTCTTTTACCCTAAGGTGGAGGGTATTAAAAGTTTGGCCCGGCCGAACTTAATGTTGTTTTACTTGTTTTTATTTCATATCTAAATCTAAAATTGAAAAAAAAAATCAGAGATCCTTTTTGAAAATGGAAAGATTTTTTCTTTTCAATTTCGTTTCGAAATTGATTGGAGCAGAGCGGTGTTATGTTGTAGCTGCGACTGCAGAGCATCGAACACACACACGAACAGAATTTAAACTGAGGTGTGACTGAGGTCTATGTCCATGATTTGAGGAGAATGGTAGCGTTATTGGCTACAGTCTATACGTGTTACTCTTATGCTGCCGTGTAGCACACATGTGTGCCTTAGAATGCACAAACATACGCACATGCAGGCATACGTATGCACATATTTATTTATACGGTAGCGAAGCCTATTACGGCATAGACAACCGGGAAGGAGGTCATTAAAGTTCACCTCGATCTAAAAAAAGATCGATGTTTTTTGTACGGAGGCATGGAGGCATTTGGATTAACTGCGTACATGAGCATACATACATGCATACAACAACACATACATACATGTGTTTGTATTTAAATGCATGCATTTATGTAGATTTATGCATGGGTATCCCATCCATCTGTCCGTCCATTAAGGAAGTGAAAACCAACTCCACGAACATAGGTATTATAGAGTGTCATTTGGATTTGCTTTTAGACAGGATATAATATATGACAGGATCACTACAATGCAATGTGACACAAATGATGCCGGGGAAGTTAATTTTTGGAAAATAAAATGAGGAGAGGAGGAGGAGAGGTAATTGAAAATCACACTGCTACAGCGGCACGATTTTTGTAAGACAGCTGCGGATTTGTAACTTTAATTTGGTGTGAGGGAAGTTATTGGATCATGCGTTGGTTATGTCATTTATTTTTAGAAGGTCTTCCATCGATAGAAGATACGAAGGTCTGTTAACTAAAAATATCCAAGTGAATGAATATCCATCCTCAGAGATTGTAGACTTTTCTCCAAGAAGTCTGCAAAAAACATTAAGTTAGGCCGGGCCGAACTTCTAATACCCTCCACCATTAGGTAAGTGGGGGAGGCCGTTATATGGGGGTGTCATACCAAAACGGGAAAGCCTATAGAAAATCTTATACTTCAGAGATTTTCATCTACCAAATCTTCTTAAAAAACCAAATTCGAAACAATTTCGTGGGTAAATATGACTAGAATTATCAAAATACCGAATATCGGAAGGTATCATTATATGGGGGCTATACTAAAACGTGGACCTATGTTCCGCCACCGGAGCTAGAACACATTACGAACTTTAATTATATACATTGTATGTACATACAATGTTCCGCCACCGCTGCGTATAAAAATTTTTGTCATAGGCTGTAGCACCCATTACGAACTTCAAATACGAAATTTGAAATAATTCCGGTAAATAATGTCGCTAAAATAATAAAAATACCGAATATAGGAGGTACCGTTATACGGGGCCTATACGAAAACGTGGACCTATAAATATAATGTTCCGCCACCGGAGCTAGACCCTATTACGAACTACAAATACCAATTTTTAGACAAATCCGTGGAAAAATGTGTCGAATATCATCAAAATACCGAATATCGGGAGGTACCGTTATATGAGGGCTATACGAAAACGTAGACCCATATATATTATGTTTCGCCACCGGAGCTAGAACACATAACGAACTACATTTACCACTTTTTACACTAATTCGGGAAAATGCGGCAAAAACCATTAAAATACCGAATATCGGGAGGTACCGTTATAGGGGGCCTACACGAAAACGAAGACCTATACATACAAAGTTCCGCCACCGCTGCATACAAAATTTTTTATCATAGGCTTTAGCACCCATTACGAACCTCAAATATGAAATTTGAAATAATTCCGAATATCGGGAGGTACCGTTATAAGGGGCTATACGAAAACGTGGACCTATACATACAATGTTGCACCACCGGAGCTAGACCCTATTACGAACTACAAATACCAATTTTTAGACAAATCCGTGGAAAAATGTGTCGAAAATCATCAAAATACCGAATATGGGAGGTACCGTTATATGGGGGCTATACAAAGACGTGGATCTGCACAAGCAACTTTCTGTTATAGGAAATAGTACCTATTGCGAACTCCTAATTCGAAATTGACAAAGCCCACCGATGACTTAAGCCATTCGAAAAAGCGTTTTATGTATTCTCACCTTTAGATAAGGTCTCAGGAGCGTGAGTTTTTAAAAATATTTCTCTACCATATAAGGAGTGTGGATTTGTTATTTTAAATAGTTATACACGGTTCCAAAGAGCTTTAATCGTGTCACAAAAGTCAAACAGCATGTTGGTGAGAATTTTCCAGAAAAAAAGTTTTTCGTGATGGAATTCAAGTGCGATTTCTTTATATTTGGCTGGAAGAACCCCAAGTGGCTATCGTTAGAGCACTCCAGCATTTAAATGTGAATAAATCTTTTGTGTCTCGTACCATCGCTAGTTACTGTGATAGTGGTAGCGTAGCCAGTAGCGACGTCGAGGAAGTGAACGGAAGAAAACAGCAACATCAGCAGAAACGGTTTGAAAAGTAAATAAGCAACTTGATCGAAATCCTTGTCGCAATGGCCGAAAAATGGCTTGTGAGCTGAATTTCCATTCGGCAAATATTGAAAAATGAACTCGGGGTAAAGCCATTGAAATTCCAAAAAAGTGAAAGAACTTACACCGCAACAGAAAGAAAATAGACTCAAAAGAGCTGAAGAGTTGCTTCGCTTGGCCGATAGTGGTGAACTGCCGAATTTGGTCTCCGATCCGGTTCTTCGATGAGGAAACATTCGTTGTCCAGCAGTTTGTAAACAAACAAAATGATCGTGTTGACGTGCCAAAGTGGTCAGCTGAAAATGTGCACCTTCGGTTGACCACCAGAACTCAAGCGCCGGCCATGGTGATGGTGTGGGCCGCCAATAACAGCCGATGGTCGCTCTCCGCTCGCATTAATCGACCGTGGCATCAGAATAAATACCGAATATTATCGCGAAAATATTGTATTTGGCCACAGGCCTTGGATATTCCAACAGGATTCAGCACCATCGCCACAAACGAATGGTTACAAAATGAGGTTCCTCGCTTCATTTGCAACGCACAATGGCCACCAAAATATCCGGATACCAACGCCGTTGGACTATTGTGTCTGGAGTATTTTGAAAAGCAAGGTTGGCACTAAAAAATACCAAATTGTCGATCACCTCAAGCAAGCGCTTCGACGGGAATGGGCAACATTCGGGCGGCGTGTGACGGTTTCATTGGCCGTTTGAAGGCCATAATTCGTGTCAAAGGCGACCAACTCGAACAAATCTAAACTTATTCTAAAATTTGATGCTATTTCCGTTATTTTTTGCACTCATTCAATAAAATTTAAAAAAAAAATTGTAAAAATTATGGCAGTTGCAGTTTGTTGCAGTTTTTTTTTATCTCATCCTGTATGTCCCTATTTTGTGGAATTGATGTGTGCCCCCCTACTTTTAATAGATAAATAATTAATGTGGGATACACACAATTGAAAAGATTATTTGTTACTTTATCAGTCGTATGTGGGATACACAATATCGATTACATTTTTTAAAGTCCTTATTGTATATTTATCCACATTTGACTACTTTGCAAAATAAGTGTAAGATACGTTTACATTGGAGTCCTTTATCGTGAAAATTGTGTTGAAGAAAAACTTTAAGCTTGCTTTACGTATACACCTAAAATACACATTTTTTACAAATATTCTCCGGATAAATATGGAATTGACAATTTAAATAATTCGCCATTTATGGAGGGTATATTAGCTCGAAATGTTCATAATAGACCCTACAAAGTATATATATATTGTGGATCAGCGTGAAATTCTAAGACGATCTAGCGATGTCCGTCTGTCTGTCTGTGTGTTGTAATCACGCTATCCTTCGAAAGAATTGAGCTAGAAGGTTACAATTATGCATAGTTTACCAGTAGGCAGGTTAATTTCGTAAATGGGCCATGTCGGTCCACGTTTTCGTATATCCCCCATGTAACGAAACCCCCAATATTCGGCATTTTGGTTATTTTAGCGACATTATTCAACGGTGTTGTTTTAAATTTCGTATTTGGAGTTCGTTATGGGTACTACAGCCTATGACAAAAAATTGTCTATGCAGGTCCAAGTCTTCGTTTAGGCTCCACATATCGGTACCTCCCTATATTCGATATTTTGATGATTTTAACGACATTATTCACCGGATTTTTATTTAAGTTTCGTATTGGAATAGTGTAATGGCTTATGGCAAAAATTGTCTATATATATTTATCAAGTCTTCATTTAGACCCCAATAAAACGGCTATATTAAGTATTTTTAAGATTTTAACAAATTTTTAAACGGATTTTATTTTTTGAAAGTTTCCAAATTCGTTCCAAATGGTAGAGGATATTCAAAGTTCGGCCTGACCGAATTTTCTGCTTTTTTACTTGTTAAATATTGAAAACCGGTGGACGTTTTTTTGCAACACTTATTGAGAGTCCATGTTTTTTTTAACTATTTATCGATTTTTTTAAATGTTAAATAGTTTTTTAATGGTTATCAAAGGTCCGCCGATTTGCTAAAATGCTCCAAGGCTTCTGGAGATCAAAGAGTGGATTTCTCAAAAATATTTTAATTAAAGATCCCAGGGTTTATTAAAAATATTCGAATTTAATTTCCCTAGGATATTCAAACGTGATTTTTTTTAAATATTTGAATTCAATTTCCCCAGAATAGTCCAACGTGGATTTTTTTATACCCTACACCACTAGGTGGTCAGGGTATTATGTCTTTGTGCATTTGTTTGTAACAGGCAAAAGGAAACGAGATAGATCCATAGTTCCTTTTGATCGGCATAGAATCACATTCTGAGTCGATTTATGCATGTCCGTCCGTCCGTCTGTCCATGTATTTTTGTAAACAAAGTACAGTTCGCATTTATTGCCCCATCCACATGAAATTTTGCACAAATCATTTGTTTGGCCCAAGGACCCTATTGAAATTGGAGATAATCGGTCAAAATTTAGATACAGCTCCCATATATATCTTCGTCCGATTTGCCTTTTATTGTGCACCAAACGTATAATATCAGCCCGAATAGTATCGAATTTTGCACGTACGATCAGATTGGACCTCAAAATAAGTATGCCAAATTTGATCGAAATCGGTTCCGATATAGCTATAGCTCCCATATATATTGTTCATCCGATTTGTCATTTTTGTCCTCCGCAGCCGTAATATGCAATCTGTAACAACAATATTTGGGGAAATATATCAAATACAGCTCAGAAATACATTTGCTAAATTTTATCGAGATCGGTTCAGATTTGGATATAGCTCCCATATATAACTTCGTCCGATTTACTTTTTATTGTGCACCAGACGTCTAATATTTGCCCAAATTGTATGAAATTTGGCACTTACGACCGAATTGAGTCTAGAAGCTAGTATGTCAAATTTGGTGAAGATCGGTTCAGATATAGATATAACTCCCATATATACTGTTCATCCGATTTGTCATATTTGTTACCCACAGCCGTAATATGCACTCCGTAACAACAATATTTGGGGAAATATATCAAATACAGCTCAGGAATATCGTTGTCAAATTTTATTGAGATCGGTTCAGATTTGGATATAGCTCCCATATATATCTTTATCTGATTTCAAATTGATTGTGCACCAAATGGGCAATACTAGTCCGAATTTAAAAGATACAAATGCTTCGGCATATTTAGCCCTTTGAATTTTAAATTATTATAAATTAATCATAGTGTGTATGATTGAATTCTCCCATAAAAACTTTTAATTGTTATGCGCAGCTCTACTAAATTATCAAAGTGGTGTAGGGTATCATAAAGTCGGCCTCCCCGACTTTAAGACTTTCTTTACTGGTTTAACATTTGAATTCGATTTCTCTAGAATTTTCATACTCGGTTTTCTTTAAAATAATTGAATTTCCTTTCTCGGGATATTCAAACGTGTTTTTTTAAGATATTTGAGTTCAATTTCTTCAGGACATTCAAACGTGATTTTTTTTTTTGTTTTGAAATTTTTGAAAATTTTTAAATTCATTTCTTAGAATTTTCAAACGATTATATCTTAAAAATTGTCCAAGAAATCCTAAATCCGATATCATGAGGGGAAAATCGGTTATCGTAAATTCTTGCAGTCTTGGAACAGACTAATGGGGAGTGTCCAAAATATCTCTAAAAATAATTATTTCTATGAATTGCGAAGCGTGTCGGAAAAATCGGTTAATTAATATTCGTAATTTTGGTAAAGGAAATGCCAATCTGATTTAGATGGTGTAAAGTTTACCAATGGATATTTACTCATTTTACCGCACTGTAACTTACATTATTTTAAATTGTTCTATCGCAAATACATCCTCATCAAAAATCCATCTAAAAACTCTCAGTACTCTCAAAACTTCTTAGATTTGTGAAGCTTCCTCACACAGACATCTTCTTTTACCCACGACCAACGCTGATCTCGAAACAAAAATACAAAGAAAAATAATTACCCCTGTACCAACATAAATCAAATGACAGAAATATACCCCCCCCCCCCCCCCCCCTTGCCCTCTTCACACTTTGTGGCAACGTATTTTCAAATCAGTTTTCCTTTATTGTTGGTAGCATTTTTTTGAACAATTTCAATACTAGAGATTTTCAAAATTTCGAAATAAAAACAATAAAAGTGACGAAAAAAGATGTTTCATCGTTAACAGTATACACACACACACATATGGGTACAACTGACACACGCATTCTTATGTGTGGGAGTGTGTGTGTGTGTGTGAGTATCCCAAAAAAAATCAAAAAAACACCCAACTCTCTTGGTATATAAACAAACATTTCCATCCACAAGTTACTCTCGTTTAAATGCTCGTTTATTTTTACCAAATCTCGAAGTAGCCATGACTTGCCAATCGATCTTCCCTCCTCCACCCCCCTAGAGTAGAACAGTGTGTTTTTTCTTGAGAAATTAAACTACGACGACTCTATTTTGCCACAGTTGTTGCCCAATATATTGATCGTTGTTTTTTGCTGTTACACATATCCCAGTCAACTATGAGTCAGAAAGAGAGAGAGAGAGCGCGAGAGAGGGAGAAACAGGGTTTGCTGTTGAATCCTATACACTTCCTCTCTCTCTCTGTACCGTTAAATGGCCGGGATCTCATTGTACAGACATTAACGAACGCCAACGTCGTCGTCGTCGTCGTCGTCGTCTCTGTGTGTTTGTCGTTCTTAGTTAGCCATCGCACACATGTGGTGTGAAAATCGTTTGTCAGTGTAAATGGTTGGTGGTTGGTTGGCTGGTTGGTGGGTTAGTTGCATTCGGCACAGTGTTCATCGAAATTATTTGCACACATGTTCAACAGATGAGTTAGTTTGTTTTCCATTGAGGTTATGGGGGTTAACTAATTGACTTGAAAGGGTTCGACCAAGCAAAACAGAGATGATAATTTGCTGGGGATTACAGAACTGTTTGTTGTGGTTTGGTAATAATGAGTAAAGTTAAGGGCACATAAGCAGCAGGTCATGCCTGCCATATATGCACGGCTTTAAACCTGTATTTATAAAAAAATAGACAGGGGGTTTATGTTTTAATTGTCAAATGATACTTTAAAAGAAAGATGTAATAATGAGAACCCGATAATGTGAACTTTATCCTTCACAGCTTCTGAGACAATGAACTGTCAAACCAATTTTGAAATTGAAAATGTTGAATGAAAAATTATTTAAATTTGTAAAAATTTTTAAAAAAAATGCATATCATAATTACTTCCACTAGGCATCGTTTGGGAAAACAATGAAGAAAAAAAATACAGGGAGATATTCATATCATAATTGTAAACATGGCCTAAGACAATAATTTTCCGTAGAGAGTTGATCTTTTTGAATATTTCAAAGACATTACAGGGTGAGCTAATAAAACTGAAACAAAGTCAAACGACATAATTTTAACATTTTTATGCCCTGCACCACAAAGTGGTCAGGGTGTTATGTCTTTGTGCATTTGTTTGTAACAGGCAAAAGGAAACGAGATAGACCCATAGTTCCTTTTGATGATTTGCATAGAATCACATTCTGAGTCTATTTAGTCCTTTTATTTATTTATTGTTCTTTATTTTTTTTATATTTTTTTTTATTTTTTTTTTATTTTTTTTTTATTTTTTATTTTTTTTTTATATTTTTATTTTAGTTTATAGTCCGATCGTCTGTCCATGTATTTTTGTAAACAAAGTACAGGTCGCATTTATTGCCCGATTCAGATGAAATTTTGCACAAATAATTTGTTTGACCCAAGGACGAACCCTATTGAAATTAGAGATAATCGGTCAAAATTTAGGTATAGCTTCCATATATATTTTAGTCCAATTTACCTTTTATTGTGCACCAAACGTGTAATATCAGCCCGAATAGTATGGAATTTTGCACATACAACCAAATTAGGCCTGAAAATAAGTATGCCAAATTTGATCAAAATCGGTTCAGATATAGCTATAGCTCCCACATATATTGTTCATCCGATTTGTTATTTTTGTCCTCCGCAGCCGTAATATGCACTCTGTAACAACAATATTCAGGGAAATATATCAAATGCAGCTCAGAAATAGCCTTGCTAAATTCTATCGAGATCGATTAATATTTGGATATAGCTCCCATACATATTTTCGTCCGATTTGCCTTTAATTGTGCACCAAACGTGTAATATTAGGCCAAATGGAATGGAATTTGGTACTTACGATCAAATTGAGTCTAGAAACCAGCATGTCAAATTTGGTGGAAATCGGTTCAGATATAGCTATAGCTCCCACATACATATTGTTCATCCAATTTGTTGAATTTGCCCTGCATAGCCGTAATATGGTCTCCGTAGTAACGATATTCGGGGAAATATATCAAATACAGCTCAAAAATATCTTTGCCAAATTTTATCGAGATCGGTTCAGATTTAGATATAGCTCCCATATATATCTTTATCCGATTTCAAGTAAATTGTGCACCAAATGTATAACACAAGCCCGAATTGAAAAGACGCAAATGCCTCGATAAATTTAGTAGAAATCGATTCCGAGGAGGATATTCCTTTCATATATAAGTTTCTTTGAACTTTTAATTACTATAATCATAGTTGGTATGATTTAATTCTCACAAATTCCACATTAAAACTTTTATTTGTTATATGTAGCTCTACTAAACGTGTAAAGTGGGTATCGCAAAGTCGGCCCCGTTTTTTTTACATTTTATTGAATGAAAGCAAAAAAAGTTAAAAAGCAGGATCTTCGGCCGGGCCAAACTTTCAATACCCTCAACCCCTTTGGAACGAATTTGGAATTTTTCAAAAAATAAAATCCTTAAAAAATTCTGTTAAAATTTTAAAAAATACTAAATATAGCCGTTATATTGGGGTCTATACGACGTGGACCTACATAGGCATTGTTTGTCAGAAGCCATTACCATATTCAAATTAGAAACTTAAAATAAACGGTGAATAGTGTCGCTAAAATCATCAAAATACCGAATATCGGAAGGTACCGTTATATGGTGGCTATACGAAGACTTGGATCTGCATACAAAAATTTTTGGCATAGGCTGTAGTACCCATAACGAACTTCAAATACCAAATTTGAAACAATTCCGGTGGATAATGTTGCTAAAATCATCAAAATACTGAATATCATAAGGTACCGTTGGGGGCTATACGAAGACTTGGACCTGCATACAAAATTTTTTGGCATAGGCTGTGGTACCCAAAACGAACTTTAAATACCAAATTTGAAATAGTTCCGGTAAATAATGTCGCTAAAATCATCAAAATACCGAATATCGGGAGGTACCGTTATATGGGGGCTACACGAAGACGTAGACCCACATGGCCCATTTTCTATCTTAAGCCGTAGTATCTATTACGAACATCAAATACCAAATTTGAAAGAATTCCGGTAAATAAAGTCGCTAAAATCATCAAAATACCGAATATCGGGTGGTACCGTTATATGGGGGCTATACAAAGTCGTGGACCTACATTGCCTATTTTCAATATCAAAAGTCCTGCAGACATAATACACATTTGAGTAAATTTTTATCAACCTACTTCATTTCGTTCGGAGGCTAGAGTGATTTCCACAGACGGACGAACGGACGGACATTGATAAATCGACATAGAATTTTATGCTGATCCAGAATATATATACTTTGTGGGGGTCTAAAATGTATATTTCGAGGTGTTACAAACGGAATGACAAAGTAAATATACTCTCCATACTATACTAGCCAAATTTTAAATTTTGGCTAGTAGTCGATAGCGAAACCATTATTTTTAATAACAGCTGTACATCTACGAGGTATTGAATCTACAACACGCCCGATTTAATCCTAGGGTATGCTTTCTCAGACACCCTGAATTCTTTGGAAAATGTTGTGTTTATTTGTTTCCGAATCTCGCTTGATCTTCCCATCTACGATACTTCAAAGGTTTTCTATGGGATTTAGGTCAGGTGATTGTGCCGGCCATGACAAAACACCGAATTTTGACTCCCGCAACCAATCTTTGACTAGTTTTAATGCATGTTTGGGATCATTGTCGTGCTGAAACACCCACATAAGGCGAATATTTTCCTCAGCGAAAGGAAACAACGCGAAGTCCAACACATCTTTGTAAACAAACCGATCCATAACATCCTTTATTTCATGGATACGCCCAAGTCCATTGAAAGAAAAACAGACCCACACCGTTTTTGACTCTCCCTCATGCTTCACTGTACCCTTGCAACACTGCAGCTTGAGACTATCTTTTTTGGGTCTTCTCAGCGTAAAATTGTTCATGGGCTTTAATATTAAACGTAGACTGATCACAGAATAAAATTTTTTTCCATTAAGCTGGATGCCATCCAGGCTTTCCGGGTTTTTTCAGATATAAATTGCTTTTTGATGGCTTACGGACATGCAGACCAAATTCTAATTTTCTTAATTTTTAAAAAAGTTACAGGGCATTCATTCTCCTGGTAATTTCAGTTGATTTAGTTTTGGCCACCAGTGTATATATACAATGTTCCGCCACCGAATCTAGAACCCATTATGAACTATAAATGAAATTTTTTGAACATATCGCAATATTCCATTAGGAAAATATTGAAAAATAAGCTCGGAGAAAAGCCATTGAAATTCCAAAAGGTGCAAGAACTTACACCTCAACAAAAAGAAAATAGACTCAAAAGAGCTAAAGAGTTGCTTCGCTTGGCCGAAGAAAGTGGTGAACTGCCGAATTTGGTTTTCTCCGATGAGAAAACATTCGTTGTCCAGCAGTTTGTTGACAAACAAAATGATCGTGTTTACTTGCCAAAGAGGTCGGATGGCCACCAGAACTCAAGCGCCGGCCATGGTGATGATGTGGGTCGCCGTAACCGCCGATGGTCGCTCTCCGCTCCGTATTAATCTCGACTGTGGCATTAGAATAAATGCCAAATATTATCGGGAAAATATTCTGGTGGGTGTATTAAAGCCTTGGGCACGCAAACATTTTGCCCGCAGACCTTGAGCCTAACACTGTTGAACCTCAATTATCTTAACTTTTAATTCTCTTAATTTAATTTGAATTTTAAGCTCTCTTTCGCTCTCTTTCTCTCTCTCTCTCTCTCTCTCTCTCTCTCTCTTCAGACGTTATCAACCTCTCATGCTCCCAATTTCTTTCAGTCTCACCCACTTAGCTCCCACCGAAATATTATTGTTATTATTTATATTATTATGCGTTCTTTCGCAAAAGAATTCAATTGTTGTACACATTTTGAACAGATATGTTGATGTCGGTTATTTTATTAAAAATTGAATTTAAAAAAAAATTGAACCTAAAAAAAAAACTCTTTTATTTTTAAATGTTTTATAACAAATCTGAAACATAACTCTTGGACTTTCCAACAGGACTCAGCACGCACCACTCGTGAATGGTTACAAAATGAGGTTCCTCGCTTCATTTCCAGCGCACAATGGCCACCAAAATCTCCGGATACCAATCCGTTGGACTATTGCGTGAGGAGCATTTTGGAGAGCAAGCGCTTCGCGGCCATAATACCGCAGGGCAACATTCAGGCAGCGTGTGACGGTTTCATTGGCCGTTTGAAGGCCATAATTCGTGCCAAAAGTGACCAATTCGAACAAATCTAAACTTATTCTAAAATTTGATGCTATTTCCGACATGTTTTGCTTCAATTCAATAAATTAGAACACCCTTAAAGAAAGTCTTAAAGTCGGGCGGGGCCGACCAAATCGGAACCGATCTCGATAAAATTTGGCAAAGATATTTCTGAGGTGTATTTCATATATTTCCCTGAATATCGTTGTTACGAAGTGCATATTTCGGATGAACATTAAATATGGGAGCTATGGCTATATCTAAACCGATCTTCACCAAATTTAACATACTAACTTCTAGACTCAATTCGGTCGTATGTGCCAAATTCCATCCCATTTGGACAAATATTAGACGTTTGGCGCACAATAAAAGTTAAATCGGGCGAAGTTATATCTAGGAGCTATATCCAAATCTGAACCGATCTCGATAAAATTTAGCAAGTGTATTTCTGAGCTGTATTTGCTATATTTCCCCACATTTTTTTTTTTTGTTACAGAGTGCATATTACGGCTGCGGAGGACAAAAATAACAAATCGGATGAACAATATATATGGGAGCTATAGCTATATCTGAACCGATTTCGATCAAATTTGGCATACTTATTTTCAGGCCTAATTTGGTTGTATGTGCAAAATTCCATACTATTCGGGCTGATATTACACGTTTGGTGCACCATAAAAAGCAAATCGGACAAAGATATGTATGGGAGCTATATCTAAATTTTGACCGATTATCTACAATTTCAATAGGGTTCGTCCTTGGGCCAAACAAATGATCTGTGCAAAATTTCATCTGGATCGGGTAATAAAATGCCAACTGCACTTTGTTTATAAAATTACATGGACAGACTGACGGACGGACATACATAAATCGACTCAGAATGTGATTGTATGCAGATCATCAAGAGGATCTATGGGTCTATCTCGTTTCCTTTTGTCTGTTACAAACAAATGCACAAATACATAATACCCTGACCACCTTGTAGTGTAGGGTATAAAAAAAATTTAAAAATTATGGCGTTGGACTTTGTTTTTGCTTTTTTTATTTCACCCTGTATGATTGCATGACATTACCTTCCTAATTCTACCATATTTATTATTTAAAAAAAAAAATCGATTATTTAAGTGTCGCTTTATTTAATATGCCATTTAATCGATTATTTAATATGCCATTTAAATGAAATTGTGTCATATAAATAACAACTTTTATTGTACCCCCCCTTTCTTTTGTACCTCCCCAAATCACTGTGCATTGCACTGTGAGAATATCCCAACGGCTTGTGAATGGGGTTAAAAATACGTGCACGACGACACCTCACACCCCAAATGTGTGGAGCCTATACGTATGTGTAATGCGATGACATTTTTTGGGAGAACGAAAAACGTAAAACACAAACTATATTAAAACGGGAGATACCCCAAAACATCTCTCGCGCTCTTCTCCCAAAACACCTAACAGTACTCACAGAGGGGAATAAAATACGAATAAGAATAGAGTCTAATGTCTATAGACAATTTTGTGTGTGTGTTTTGTTGTTTCAGAGAGGAGGGGGAGGACGACGACTAACTGAACTATAAACGATTAGCTATTGCTGGCGAAGTATGGAGAGTAATGTTATGATTTAGACTCTTGAAACGATGTGCGTTGGTTGTCTATATATAAAAATACATACATACATACAGACATGTGTATAATGCAGCCTGGTGGCCTGTCTGGTTGGTTGGCTGGCTGGTTAATGGCAAAAGGCAACATCCAACGGCCAGCCAGGCATTTTAACGATCAACAAAGATCGTTGAATGGGTACATCAATGTTTTTCTTTTAGTATAGAACACATTGTGGATATGGGCTGCTGTTTTTAAGAAAGCAACAAAAAAAAGTAGACTACAAACACACACACACACACATGGGTGGCACTTTAGTATGCAGATGATATAAACACACACACAACACAACACAACACATGCAGAGAGTGAGAGTAAAGTGTTTACACGAATGGCATGGCATGGCAGGCATTAACGGTACATGGTATGATTTTGCTGTTGCTGTTGCTATTATTATTTTTATTGTTGTTGTTGTTGGTATGATTTTTGAAAAGAAAAAAACAGTTTGTAATACTATTTTTAAAACACAAACTCAGCGATGTTCGTAAAACCATTCAAACGGCGGATAGAAAGAAGATGAACGTACAAATGGATGGATGGATGGCTGGCTGGCTGGTTGGGTGGTAGATTGATATTTGCATGTGTGTGTGTGTGCGTCTGAAATGAAAATTTGTGTTTTTTTTCAACAAATGGATGGACGTTGAAACCGACCAAGTCGTCATATAATGAAATCGAAATTCTCAAAAAACACAACAACAATAACAAAGAAAATAAAAGTAGAATATTGAAACAAACTGAGTTCGAGAAGCAAGTGAAAAAAATAATAAAAACAAAAATAACAAAAACCATTTAGAACACCAAAATAAAAAATCAACACCAGACAACATTAACCAACCAACGACTAAATATCAGGCAGGCAATGCACAGTGGGTGGGTCCTAAATGAAAATAAATAAAATGAAAATCTCTGTAAGCTGATGTGGAAGTAAAATTATTTTTGAGAATATAAGAAATTTCAATCCTCGATGATAATCGGCAATTCCGTTCGAAATATTGGAAATAAAAAATTAAAAACAAAATTATATATTTTTTATTCTACTGAACTCGAGCCAACATTAAAATAAACAAGTAAAAAACAGCTCCTTCACCATTTCGAAGGAAATTGAAAAAATTTCCAAAAAAAAATCCGAAAAGTATCACTTAAATGTAAACCGTTATATGGGGGCTATACGAAGACGTGGACCTGCATACGAAATTTTTTGTCATAGGCTGTAGTGGCCATTGCGAACTTCAAATATGATATTTGCTACAATTACGATGAATAATGTCGCAAAAATCATCAAAATACCGATTATCGGGAGGTACCGTTGTATGGGGGGTATACGAAAGCGTGGACCTGCACAGACTATTTTCTGTCTTAGGATACCAAAATTGAAATAGCTCCGGTAAATGATGTCGCTAAAATCATCAAAAAACCGAATATCGGAAGGTACCGTCTATTGAGGGCTATAGGAAGACGTGGACCTGCATACACAATTTTTTTACCATAAGTTGTACTACCCATTAAGATCTTTCATTACGAAATTTGGAACAATTCCGGTGAATAACGTCGCTAAAATCACCAAAATACCGATTATCGGAAGGTACCGTAATATGGGGGCTATACGAAGACGTGGACCTGCATACCAAATTTTTTCCCATAGGTTTTAGTACCCATTAAGACCTTCCAGTACGAACGTCGCTAAAATCACCAAAATACCGATTATCGGGAGGTACCGTTATATAGGAGCTATACGAAGGCGTAGACCTTAACAAACAATTTTCTGTCTAAGGATTTAGTATTCATTTCGAACTTCAAATATCAATTTTGAAACAATTCCGATGAATATTGTCGCAAAAATCGCCAAAATACCGAATATCGGGAGGTACCGTTGCATGGGGGCTATACCAAAACGTGGACCTACATGGTCCATTTTCAAAAACAAAAGTCCTGCAGACATAATATACATTTGAGTACAATTTTATAAATCTACTTCAATTCATTCGGAAGCAAATATCATAAAATTTTATGGCGATTTAGCGATGTCCGCCCGTCTGTGGAAATCACTCTAGCTTCTGAACGAAATGAAGTAGTTTGATAAAATTTTACTCAAATGTATATTATGTCTGCAGGACTTTTGGTTTTGAAAATGGGCCATGTAGGTCCACGTCTTCGTATAGCCACCATATAACGGTACCTCCCGATATTCGGTATTTTGATGATTTTAGCGACATTATTCCTCGGAATTCTTTCAAATTTGGTATTGAAAGTTCGAAATGAATACTACAGCCTAAGACAAAAAATTGTCTATGGAGGTCCACGTCTTCGTATAGCCCCCATATAACGGTACCTCCCGATATTCGGTATTTTGATGATTTTAGCGACATTATTCATCGGAATTCTTTCAAATTTGGTATTTGAAGTTCGTAATGGATACTACAGCCTAAGACAGGAAATTGTCTGTGAAGGTCCACGTCTTCGTATAGCCACCATATAACGATACCTCCTGATATTCGGTATTTAGATGATTTTAGCGACATTATTGACCGGAATTGTTTCAAATTTAATATTAGAAGTTCGTAATAAATACTACAGCCTAAGACAGAAAATTATCTGTGCAGGTCCACGTCTTCGTATAGCCACCATATAACGGTACCTCCTGATATTCGGTGTTTAGATGATTTTAGCGACATTATTCACCGGAATCTTTTCAAATTTTGTATTTGAAAATCTTAATAAATATTACAACCTATGGTAAAATATTTCGGATGCAGGTCTACGTTTTCGTTTAGCCACCATATGACGGTACCTCCCGATATCGTAATGGGTACTACAGCCTGAGACATTTTTTGTATGCTGGTCCACCTCTTCGTATAGACCCCACATAACGGTTTTCATTTAAGTGGTAGTTTTCCGATTTTTTATACCCTACCACAAGGTGGTCAGGGTATTATGTCTTTGTGCATTTGTCTTATGTCTTTGTAACAGGCAAAAGGAAACGAGATAGACCCATAGTTCCTTTTAATTATCTGCATAGAATCACATTCTGAGTCGATTTATGCATGTCCGTCCGTCTTTCCGTCTGTCCATGTATTTTTGTGAACAGAGTACAGTTCGCATTTATTACCCAATCCAGATCATTTGTTTGGACCAGATCATTTGTTTGGACCAAGGACAGACCCAATTGAAATTGGAGATAATCGGTCAAAATTTAGATATAGCTCCCATATATATCTTCGTCCGATTTACTTTTATTGTGCACCAAACGTGTAATATCAGTCCGAATTGAATGGAATTTTGCATATACACCCAAATTAGGCCTGAAAATAAGTATGCCAAATTTGATCGAAATCGGTTCAGATATAGCTATAGCTCCCATATATATTGTTCATCCGATTTGTTATTTTTGTCCCCCGCAGCCGTAATATGCACTCTGCAACAACAATATTTGGGGAAATATATCAAATACAGCTCAGAAATATCTTTGCCAAATTTTATCGATATCGGTTCGGATTTGGATATAGCTCCCATATATAACTTCGTCCGATTTATCTTATATTGTGCACCAAACGTCTAATATTTGTCCAAATGGGATGGAATTTGGCACTTAGAATCGAATTTAGTCTAGAAGTTAGTATGTCAAATTTGGTGAAGATCGGTTCAGATATAGCTATAGCTTTCATATATATTGTTCATCCGATTTATTGTATTTGTTACCCACAACCGTAATACGCACTCCGTAACAACGATATTCAGGGAAATGTATCAAATACAGCTCAGAAATATCTTTGCCAAATTTTATCGAGATCGGTTCAGATTTGGATATAGCTCCCATACATATTTTTATCCGATTTTAAATTATTTGGGCCCCGCCCGACTTTAAGACTTCCTTTACTGGTTTTCAAATATTTCAAGTGGAGGGTATTAAAAGTTCGACCGATATCCACTATAACAAATTAGCAAAATGATCGATAATGTGTACTCTACTTCAATTACCTTTATGTTAACACTATGTGGCCACACATCAATTTCATTTAAATAAATTAAAACCATGGTAGAAGAATACAGGTAGTCGCATCGACACAGCTGCTGGGACAATGAACTGTCAAACCAAGTTTGGAATTCTAAATATTTAATAAAAAATTATTTAAATTTGTAAAAATTGTTGAAAAACGCGAATTATAATAACCTCCGAATGACGTCGTATAAGAAAAAATATAAAAATCTACTTATATTTGAAAAGACATTTAAAATTTTTTGACATATCAATGTTCCCAAGCGTTGAGGCCTCCACCTGTATTCTTCTACCATGGGTTTGTCCCCAAAAACTTCGTCAACTACGTAATTCGTCTGATCGAACCTATTCTATAACAATTCTATATCGAATTTCTCCTTCGTCTCTCCCTTAAAAAGAACCATTTCTTCAGATCTCCTATGCGTATTAATTTTCCAACCAATTTCTAGACCCTCTACAACTACTGTGCAAACACAGAATGACTACGTCTAGAAGAGCATCCAACAAAGTATAAGAACAACAAGAACAACAACATCAAACCGTAAGGAAATTAATGTGCAGGGGGTTATTTTTGGGATACACTTATTTTTTTTGTATATGTCGGTCGAGTCGGGTACTGTTGTCAGTGAATGACTGTTGCTGCTACTGCTGCTGCTTCTGACGTTGCGTCGCTGTCATTGTGTTCCGATGCCCCATAGCTGTTGCTTTTGATGTAGTTAAATTTTTTTGTCGAAAGAATATACTCTTTACTCGTTGTTGTTGTTGCTGTTATTGTTGGTGTTTTACGGTGAGGGGGCCATACTCATTTCATTTCTTCTGTGTGCGTTAGTTGTGGTGTTGGTGATGTTGTTGTTTACGGTTGTTTTTGTTGTTATTGTTGCTGCTGGTAGTGTTAGTCGTGGTAGTAGTAGTAGTAGCCTAGCAGCGGTAGTAGCTAGCAAAATTAGTGGTAAACGACAACGATCGTTTCGTAGCCAGTCACAGTCGATAGATATGTGAGCTAACGATCGTTACGTATCTGTGTTACGTTAGAAAACGGGAATCGGATCGAATTGTGTTTCGTTTTGATTTTTTTTTACGAAAATAGAACGATCGTTGTGTTGGTTTCGTTTGAGCGGTTAACGGATTTTTTTTTTTTTGAGAGAAAAAGGAATACCAACAACGGATCGGAAGAAAAAAGAAAGAAAAACCCCTAAAATAAATCAATTATAACGTCTAACTCATCTAGTCCCGGCCAAAAGGGTTGCATTATCGTGAACGTGATCTTCAGACAACGACAACAAAACTTAAATAAAAAAGAGCGGTATCAACTAAAAACAAAACATAAGAAAATTAAAAAAAAAAACAAAAAACAAAACAAAAACATTGTAAAACCGCAAGCTCAGCAAAAAGAAAGAAGAAAAAAAACCTAGCAACATACAACAATAATTACAGTGAAATATCTCCTCCCACCACAATTTCCTCATCTCCGGACAAGAAAAACGTGAACACAACAATACTCAAATCAAGTGGAATAGCTGCTCTCTATTATTTTATTGTACTTAAGTCTCAAACGAATCCTCAAGCGCTTAATCTCCCGCTTCAAGAAGCCCCAAATGTAAATATTCTCAAAAGTTTTCATCTTCCCATTCTCAACAGCGGTGCTCACACAGCACAGTAAAGTTCTCTCCCACAATATGAGAAGAAAAACTGAGAAAAAGAAGAGCATCCTCATCATAAACTAAAAATATAATGAAAACCATACAATAACAATAATAACAGTGACATTAAATTATAATAATGATTCCTAATAATAACAGCAACAAAACAATTATCTTTTTTAATTTTTTGCACATTCACACACACAAAAGAATTGCAATGACGACTATTCTTATTCATCATACCCTGAGAAAACAACAAAAAAACACCATAATAATCATTTTTGGCACATGTGCTCCTCCTCTCTGCATTGGCAATTTAATTCTCTGTACTCAGTTATTTTTCTTTTTTGGGGAGATAGGCACGCTCAGTCATTGATATTTCCCATGCAAGTCAACGCACACACACACACACACATTGGCTCACTCAATGATGTGAAAAACACATGTTTTTGTTTTACAATGATGATATAGCGGTAAATGCATGGGGTACGGATGTCAAATGTGATGTGTGAGAGGAGATGAACACCTGAAGTGCCGGTTTTCTTATTGGAGTGCACATTTTATGTTGAGTACACACCATAGAACATCATGTTGGGTACACATCATAGAACATGTTATCGATAAAAATGATTTTAGATTTGGATGGAATTAAAGGTGGCCTGAAAAACATTTTTCAATTGATGGGAAATCATTGTGCATATTAAGAATATTGGCATGGTAGCTGCATCAAAGCTTGAGAACATTGATATATCAAAATTTGAAAAATTCTTTTTCCAAAAATAAGTAGATTTTTAAAACACGACACCAATCGAAGGTTGTTATAATAAGCATTTTTCAATAAGTTTTACAAATTTAAATAATTTTTCATTCAAAAATTTCAATTCTAAAATTGGTTTGACAGTTCATTGTCCCAGCAGCTGCGTCGATGTGAATACCTGTATTCTTCTACCATGGAATATTAGTTAGCTTAAAGCCCATTTAGACTAGGCATTTTCTAAGTCCAACTTTCTAATCCTACTTGTCTAGAATACTTTGAAATTATATAAAATGACAGCCAGCTGATATTTGGTTTAGTTCGCATACGGGCTTTTTTATACACTCCACCAGAAGTTCGTCATTCCGTTTGTAACTCATCGAAATAATAATTTTAGACCCAACAAAGTATATATATTCTTCATCAGCGTAAAATACTAAGACAATTTAGTCCTTTCCGTCCGTCCGCCTGTCCGTATGTTGTAATCACGCTAGAGTAAAAACGAATAAAGATATAAAGCTAAAATTTTGCAACGATCTGTCTTTTGTCTGCCGGCAAGTCAAGTTAGAAGATGGGCTATATCGGTCCACGATATAGTGTAGCCACCATATAACGGTACCGATATTCGGTATTTTGATGATTTTAACAATATTTCTCAATGGAATTGTCTGAAATTCTACATTGGAGTTTTTTGTGAGTATTTTACCGCCTGGAAGAGAATTATTTATAGAGGTCCACTATATCGTATAGCCCCCATATAACGATACCCCCGATATTCTGTGTTTTTGTTGATTTTAGACACATTTTTCAATGGAATTCTCTGAAATTCTACACAAGGAGTTCCTTGTGAGCATGGTACAATTAAGAGGTAAGGTAGAGCTACCAGCTGATTACAATTTGTTTCTAAGTGTGCCCGACTTCTCCCAATTTTGTGTATGTATTTATTTATTTATTTGTTTTTTTTTTTTTTTTTGAAAAACAATAACAAAATATGTTCAAAATCAATGATTGGAAGAAACACACATTGTAGGGCGCACGTTAAAATTAAGGAAATATTTACTAATGAAAGGTTGACACAAAGAATAGAGAGCGAATCACTATTGCCATATGAACTTGGAATAAGACCTGTTTCAAGAATGTGAACATGGTAAAATTAAGAAGGTAAAGTCATATTAGATAAGCATACCCATCTTTGCATTTTCTGTTATTTACCATGTCAAATTTCACTGTATAAAAACTGAGTTTCCATTTCTGAAGGTGAGAATACATAAGGCGCTTACATGGCTGGCTTCTTCGTAAAATAACAAAGGAGTTCAAGGTTGACTTATTTCGAATTTGGCCCTAGGCTCCTTTGTTAATTTTTGAAGAAGCCAGCCAATCACTTAAGCCAGCCAAATAAGCGCTTTACGTATTCCCACCTTGATTTATGTATTTACAATGGATTTATAAGTATATATTTCAAAAATGAGATGTTGCCAAACGAATAATTTTGAAAAAAAACTGTAAATATATGTTTGCATGACTTCACCTTCCTGATTCTGCCATGAATGTGAACAACTTTACTACGAAAAGCTTTTTTTCGTGATAAAAAGAAATCATAAAATTAATACATTTGTTCATGTTTTTAAGTCACATAGACCTACATTTTTATTTTTACTGTTATAACGCGAACTTATTCGGTTATCACAAATTACCAGGAGTGTAAAACTGTTAAAATTGTGGTCTCAAATTTGAAACTTTGAAAATATTGACCAAAAACTTATTTTTTTAAATGCATGAAGTCGAACACAGTATTTCAAATGCCAATGAGAACATGGTATTAGATCATTAAATAAAACCTTCTACGTATTCGCACCTTTATACTCAGATTTGTTGAAGAAAATCTTCGCTCTTCAGGGATCTGGGACTTTTTAAACCGAAATATAAACTGCATGACTCAATCAGAAAGGTTGCTTAACTTCAAAGAAACTTGAAAAATGCAACTCTGTGCTGGAGTCTTATTGTGTCAAATAGACATTTAAATGTGCAACTGTTGGCTTTGTTTATTTTTAATCTTTTTTTAACGAAATTCTTATATTCGGGAAAGACTAGCGAAACAAGAATGGAATTTCAGAGTGTAATTTTACAAGATTGAATTTTCTGTCACAGACTGTAGTTCCCATTACGAACTCTAAATACGTAATTTGAAACAATTCCGGTGAACTTCAAATACCAAATTTGAAATAATTCCGGTGAATAATGTCGCTAAAATCATCAAAATACCGAATATTGGGAGGTAGCGTTATATGGGAGCTATGCGAAAAGGTGGGCCTATATGGCCCATTTTCAATACCAAAAGTCCTGTAGACATAATACACATTTGAGTAAAATTTTATCAATCTATTTCATTTCGTTCGGAAGCTAGAGTGATTTCCACAGACGGACGGACATCGATAAATCGAAAGAGAATTTTACGCTGATCCAGAATATATATACTTTGTGGTGTCTAACATGAGTATTTCGAGGAGTTACAAACGGAATGACAAACTTTATATACCCTCCATACTATGGTGGAGGGTATAAAAAAATTGTATTTTGGGAGTAGCTTTGTTCTACCTTCTGTAATTATGCCATGATAAACTGTAATGTCTTCAAATCTCATAAGCTAAGGCAGATTTAAGGTGGTAATACATAAAGCACTTATCTGGCTGGCTTAGGCTGGAAATACATAAAGTACTTATCTGGCTGGCTCAAGTCATCGGCTGGCTACTTCGTAAATGAACAAAGAAGCCTAGGGCCAAAATCGAACTAAGTCAACCTAAAACGCCTTTGTTCCTCTACGAAGAAGCCAGCCAAACAAGCGCCTTATGTATTCCCACCTTTAATTCTAAGGGTGGAAATACATAAAGCGCACATTTGACTGGCTTAAGTCATCGGCTGGCTTCTTCGTAGATGAAAAAAGGAGTTTTAGGTTGACCTAGTTCGATTTTGGCCTTAGGCTCCTTTGTTCATTTCCAAAATAGCCAACCGATGACTTAAGTGTAGGAATACATAAAGCGCTTATCTGGCTGGCTAAAGTCTTCGGCTGACTTCTTCGGAAATGAACAAAGGAGCCTAGGGACAAAATCGAACTAAGTCAACCTAAAACTTCTTTGTTCATCTACAAAGGAGCCAGCCGATGACTTAAGCCAGCCAAATATGCGTTTTATGTATTTCCACCCTTAAGCCAGCCAGATAAGCGCCTCATGTATTCCCACCTTAATTGTCAGCTTTAACTGTTTTTTTCTCAGCTTTAACTGTTATATCTTCAAATCCCATAAACTAAGGCAGCCTTAATCTAGAAAAAAGTAATTAGTTATTTTATTTATTTTTTTTGGTTTGTTTCTTCCAAATTATGTTTTTTTGCGATAAGAACAACTGGTATTTAGTTCTGGAAGTATTATAAGTATTGTTTTCAATGCTCGATGAATACCATGCAGCCAAATTTACTGTTTTTTCAAAATCCTTTCAAATGGTGGAGGGCATTCAAAGTTTGGCCCGGCTTTTTAATTTCTTATTCATGATTTTACATAAAAAACCTACATTTTTTATTTTGACAGTTATAATGCAAACTTAATTGGCTTGTCTTTTATACCTGTTGTGTAAAATTGTTATTTTAAATTTGAAACTGTGAAAAAATTAACCAAAAACTTATTTTTTTAATGTATAAAGTCAAACACCGTAAATCAAATGCCAGTGAGAACATGGTATTAGACCATCTACTGATGCATCTACCTATATCAGTGTTGCCACCTCATGTGTAATTACACATTTTGTGTGTAATTTTTTGTGGCATGTATAGCCCATGTAATCGAGTATTTAGCACTTTAAATAATGCTAAATAAAGAAACACGCACAAATATATTTTTTTAGTTATAAATTATTATATAAATTTGATATAAAATGAATCTACGTATTTTTGGCCCATATAGTGATTTTTGTTTAAAAAAATTTCTTTTATTAAAAAAATGTTGATACTTTTTTCTATTTTTTCCCACAAATGTGTAATATCATCATACTCCGTGTGGAATATTCTTCTACCCTGCTTCTATGTATTTACACCTTAGTTCTCAGATTTACTGGAGAAAATCTTCGCTCTTCAGGGATCTGGGACTTTTTGAATCAAAATATAAACTATAATGTCTTCAAATCTTAAAAACTAAGGCAGCCTTAATTTAGAAAAAAGTAATTAGTTATTTTTTATTATTTTTTTTTCTTTTTGTTTCTTTCAAATTATGTTTTTTGCGATAAGAACAACTGGTATTTAGTTCTGGAAGTATTATATTATTTTATTTTTCAATGCTCTATGAATACTATGCAGCCAAATTTACTGTTTTTTTTACAAATTCGTTCCAAATTGTGGAGGGCAACCTAAATTTTAATTTTGACAGTTATAACGCGAATTTAATTGGCTTGTCTTTTGTAAACGCAGAGCTATCACCAATTACCTGGAGTGTAAAATTGTTGTCTCAAATTTGAAACTGTAAAAAATTAACCAAAAACTTATTTTTAAATGTATGAAGTCAAACACCGTAAATCAAATGCCAGTGAGAACATGGTATTAGACCATCTACTGATGCATCTACCTATATCAGTGTTGCCACCTCATGTGTAATTACACATTTTGTGTGTAATTTTTTGTTGCATGTAATCGAGTATTTTGCACTTTAAATAATTGCAAAACAAATTTTAGAAACACGCACAAATATATTTTTTTAGTTATAAATTATTATTTAAATTTGATATAAAATGAATCTACGTATTTTTGGCCCATATAGTGATTTTTGTTAAAAAAAAATTACTTTTATTAAACAAATGTTGATACATGTGTATTTTTTTCCCACAAATGTGTAATATTATCACACTCTGTGTGTAATATTCTTCTACCATGCTTCTATGCATTTACACCTTAGTTCTTAGATTTGGTGGAGAAAATCTTCGCTCATTTGGGATCTGGGACTTATTGAACCAAAATATAAACTATAATGTCTTCAAATCTCATAAACTAAGGCAGCCTTAATTTAGAAAAAAGTAATTAGTTATTTTTTTATTTTTTTTTTTTTTGTTTCTTTAACATTATGTTTTTTTGCGATAAGAACAACTGGTATTTAGTTCTGGAAGTATTATATTATTTTATTTTTCAATGCTCTATGAATACCATGCAGCCAAATTTACTGGTTTTTTTTTTCAAATTCGTTCCAAATTGTGGAGGGCAACCTAAATTTTAATTTTGACAGTTATAACGCGAACTTAATTTTGTAAACGCAGAGCTATCACCAATTACCTGGAGTAACAAAATTGTTGTCTCAAATTTGAAACTGTAAAAAATTAACCAGAAACCTATTTTTAAATGTATGAAGTCAAACGCCGTAAATCAAATGCCAGTGAGAACGTGGTATTAGACCATCTTCTGATGATATCAGTGTTGCCACCTCATGTGTAATAATACATATTATGTGTAATTTTTTGTGGCATGTATAGCCCATGTAATCAAGTATTTAGCACTTTAATCAATTGTAAAACAAATTTTAGAAACGAGCACAAATATATATTCTTTTAGTTATAAATTATTTTATAAATTTGATATAAAATGAATCTACGTATTTTTGGAACATATAGTGATTTTTGTTAAAAAAAATTACTTTTATTAAAAAAATGTTGATATATGTGTATTTTTTCGCACAAATGTGTAATATTATCACACTTCGTGTGTAATATTCTTCTACCATGCTTCTATGTATTTACACCTTAGTTCTCAGATTTACTGGAGAAAATCTTCGCTCTTCTGGGATCTGGCACTTTTTGAACCAAAATATAAACAGTAATGTCTTCAAATCCTATAAACTAAGGCAGCCTTAATTTAGAGAAAAGTAATTAGTTATTTTTTATTATTTTTTTTTCTTTTTTTTGTTGTTTCTTTCAAATTGTGTTTTTTTTTTTTTGCGATAAGAAAAACTGGTATTTAGTTCTGGAAGTATTATGTATTTTTTTTTTCAATGCCCGAAGAATACCATGCAGCCAAATTTACTGTTTTTTTTTTTCAAATTCGTTCCAAATTGTGGAGGGCATTCAAAGTTTGGCCCGGCTTTTTAACTTGTTATTCATGTTTTTACGTCAAAAAAAGCCTAAATTTTTATTTTGACAGTTATAACGCGAACTTAATTGGCTTGGCTTTTGTAAACGCAGAGCTATCACCAATTACCTGGAGTAAAAAATTGTTGTCTCAAAATTTGAAACTGTAAAAAATTAATCAGAAACTTATTTTTAAATGTATGAAGTCAAACGCCGTAAATCAAATGCCAGTGAGAACATGGTATTAGACCATCTACTGATGCATCTACCTATATTCTTCTACCATGCTTCTATGTATTTCCAGCCTTAGTTTTCAGATTTTTGAATCAAAAGATAAAGTGTAATGTTTTCAAATCCCATAAACTAAGGCAGCCTTAATTTAGAGAAAAGTATTTAGTTATTTTTTATTATTTTTTTTCTTTTTTTGGTTTTTTTGGTTTTTTTCTTCCAAATTATGTTTTTTTGCGATAAGAACAACTGGTATTTAGTTCTGGAAGTATTATATTATTTTTTTTTCAATGCTCTATGAATACCATGCAGCCAAATTTACTGGTGCACCCTGCATAACCTACACGCTAGTTATACAAAACAACAACAAAAAAGATCGGCTGATATGTTTGTTTTTGTGTTTTAAATGTTAAACTATGGATTATTTTTTTGTAGCTTGTGTTTCGAAATTCTCCATAACTTAAGTAAAAGTTAAGGATAGCCTTAGAGAGTTCCGTTGGGTTTTAGGCTGGAATAATTTTTGTTTGTTTATTTGCTGCGAACTTTGCCGTTGTTGTTGTTGCTATTAAAATTTGAATAAATATAACCCTGTAGAGAAATAAAACCGATTTTATTTTATTTACGTAAAAAAAACATATCTAGATTTATAAGTGTATATGTATGTATGTATATAGATTTATAAGTATGTGTGTGTGTACATTTAAATGCCAGCCAATGGCATACCACGGTTTTGTTTTCAATTCTATAGCTACTTTCTTAAGTAGAATGTTATGGGTTATTGCTGTTGTTGTTGTTGTTGGTATTTCATTATTTCGTCGTAGTGACTCTTGTTGCTGTTATTTATTTTTTCCCCCGTTTCGTTTCGTTCTTGTATAATTATTTCACAAGAATATTGAATACAGTAGAAAAAAAAAAACAGAAAAAAACAACGAGGCTAAAAGGTTAACTTCTAAATATTAATAGATTCTCTTTTTTTTTGTATTTTTTTTCAGTAAAACGGCATTAAAAAATTGTTCGTTTTGAATACTTTTTTTCTTTACTTGACAACGGAAATTTTAGTTGTCGCCTACTTTAATGGATTCCTGCCATAGTTAAAACATAGATAATATACCGACATATATGTATGAAGCATTAGCAGCAGCCATCACATTGCAGCCGTCTTCACTTCAAAGACCCACAATCCAGGGTTATATAATTCGATTATCGATCCTTTAGACAGTTAACACTGCTTTGAAATGGTAAGTGTAAAACTTTTTTTTTTAACATTTTGTATTAATTTTAATTTTTATATAGAACCGAATAATGAACCAGGTAAAAAAGCAGTAAGGGTGGAAAAACATAAAACACATATTTGGCTGGCTTAAGTCATGGGCTGGCTTCTACGTAGATGAACAAAGGAGTTTTAGGTTGACTTAGTTCGATTTTGGCCCTAGGCTCCTTTGTTAATTTCCAAAGAAGCCAGCCGATGACTTAAGCGGTCAGTCAAATAAGCGCTTTATGTATTCCCAGGCTTAAGTTCGGCCGGGCCGAACTTTGAATACCCTCCACCATTTGGAACGCATTTGACAATTAAAAAAAAAAAATAAAATAAAATTCGTTAAAAATTCTGTTGAAATATTAAAAATACCAAATGTAGCCCTCATATTAGGGTATAAACGATGACATGGACCTACATAGACAACTTTTTTCACAAGCCAGTACAATATTCAAATGTGAAACTTGAAAATAAAAATCGATAAATAATGTAGATAAAATCATCAAAATAGGGAGGTACTATTATATGGGGGCTCTACCAAAAAGTTGACCAGCACAGACAATTTTCTGTCATAGGCTGTAGTATCCATTACGAACTTCAAATACCAAATTTGAAACAATTTCGGTGAATAATGTCGCTAAAATTATCCAAATACCTAATATCGATAGGTACAGTTATATGGAGGCCATACGAAGACGTGGACCTGCCCAGACAATTTTCTGTCATAGGCTGTAGTATTCACTACGAACTTCAAATACCATATTTAAACAATTCCGATGAATAATGTCGCTAAAATCATCCAAATACCGAATATCGGGAGATTCTGTTATATGGTGGCTATATGAAGGCGTGGACCTGCACAGACAATTTTCAGTCACAGGATGCAGTATCTATTACAAACTTCAAATACCAAATTTGAAAGAATTCTAGTGAATAATGTCGCTTAAATCACTAAAATACCAAGAAGTAGCCTTATATGGGGGCTATATGAAGACATGGACCTGCACAGACAATTTTATGTCTTAGGCTGTAGTATTCATTACGAACTTCAAATACCAAATTTGAAAGAATTTCGGTGAATAATATCGCTAAAATCATCAAATTACCGAATATCGCGAGGTACCGTAATATGGGGACTATACGAAGACGTAGACTTGTACAGAAAATGTTTTGTCTAAGGTTGCAGTATCCATTACGAACTTCAGATACCAAATTTGAAACAATTCCGATAAATAATGTCGCTAAAATCAGCAAAATACCGAATATAAGGAGGTACCTTTATATGGGGGCTATACGAAGACGTAGACCTGCACAGACAATTTTCTGCCTCGTGCTGCAGTATCCATTACGAACTTCAAATAACAAATTTCAAACAATTCCTGTGAATAATGTCGCTAAAATCATAAAAATATCGAATATCAGGAGGTACCGTTATATGGGGGCTATATGAAGACGTGGACCTGCAGAGATAATTTTCTGCCTTAGGCTACAGTATCTATTACGAACTTCAAATACCAAATTTGAAACAATTCCGGTGAATAATGGCGCACAAATCATACAAATGCAGAGTATCGGGAGGTACCTTTATATGGGGGCTATAGGAAGACGTGGATCTGGACAGACAATTTCCTGTCATAGGCTGTAGTATCCATTACGAACTTCAAATACCAAATTTGAAACATTTCCGGTGAATAATGTCACTAAAATCATCAAAATACCAAATATCGGGAGGTATCGTTATATGGGGGCAATACGAAAACGTGGACCTGCACAGATAATTTTCTCTTACAGGCTGTAGTATCCATTACGAACTTCAAATACCAAATTTGAAAAGACTCCGATGAATAATGTCGCTAAAATCATCAGAATACCGAATATCGGGAGGTAACGTTACATGGGGGCTGTACGAAGACTTGGACCTGCACAGACAATTTTTTGTCTTAGGCTGTAGTATTCATTACGAACTTCAAATACCGATTTTGAGACAATTCTAGTAAATAATGTCGCCAAAATCATCAAAATACCGAATATCGGGAGGTACCGTTATGTGGGGGCTATACGAAGACGTGGACCTGTACAGACGATTTTCTGCCTGCGGTTTCAGTATCCATTACGATCTTTAAATACCAATTTATAAACAAATCCGGTGAATAATGTCGCTAAAATCAACAAAGTATCGAATATCGGGAGGTACCATTATATGGGAGCTATACGAAGCCGTGGACCTGCATAGACAATTTTCTTTCACAGGCTGTAGTATCTATTACGAACTTCAAATGCCAAATTTGAAACAATTGCGGTGAATAATGTCGCTAAAATCATCAAAATAACGAATATCGGGAGGTACCTTTATATGGGGGCTATACGAAGACGTGGACCTGCACAGACAATTTTCTGCCATAGGCCTTAGTATCTACTAGGAACTTCAAATACCAAATTTGAAACAATTCCGGTGAATAATGGCGCACAAATCATAAAAATGCAGAGTATCGGGAGGTACTTTTATATGGGGGCTATACGAAGACGTAGACCTGCACATACAATTTGCTGCCTTAGGCTGCAGTATCCGTTACGAATTTCAAATACCAAATATGAAACAATTCCGATGAATAATGTCGCTAAAATCATCAAAATACCGAATATCGGGAGGTACCATTATATGGGGGCTATATCAAATCCTGGACCTACATGACCCATTTTCAATACCAAAAGTCCTGCAGACATTATACACATTTCAGTAAAATTTTATCGACCTACTTCATTTCGTTCGGAAGCTAGAGTGATTTCCACAGGCAGACAGACGGACGGACATCGCTAAATCGACATAGAATTTTATGCTGATCAAGAATATATCTGTTTTGTGGGGTCTAAAATGTATGTTTCGCTGTGTTACCAACGGAATGACAAACTTAATATACCCTCCGTACTATGATGGACGGGGTATAAAAATGTCGGAAATAGCATCAAATTTTAGAATAAGTTTAGATTTGTTCGAGGTGGTCACCTTTGGCCTTCAAACGGCCAATGAAACCGTCACACGCTGCCCGAATATTGCTCTGCGCTATTTTGGCCCATTCCCGGTGAAACGCTTGCTTGGGGTGATCGCCACTTTGGTATTTTTTAGTGCCAACCTTGCTTTCCAAAATACTCCAGGCACAATAGTCCAACGGTTTGGTATCCGGAGATTTTGGTGGCCATTGTGCGCTGGAAATGAAGTGGGGAACCTCATTTTGTAACCATTCTGGGGTGGCGCGTGCTGAGTGCTGCGATGGTGCTGAGTCCTGCTGGAATGTCCAAGGTCTGCGGCCAATATGTTTGTGTGCCCAAGTCTTTAATACACCCCCTCCAGAATATTTTCGCGATAATATTCGGTATTTATTTCGATTAATACGAGCGGAGAGCGACCGTCGGCTGTTATGGAGGCCCACACCATTACCATGGCCGGCGCTAGAGTTCTGGAGGCCATTTGCATTTGCACATTTTCAGCTGACCTCTTTGGCAAGTAAACATGATCATTTTGTTTGTTTACAAACAGCTGGACAACGAATGTTTTCTGATCGGAGACGGTGAAAACCAAATTCGACAGTTCACCACTTTCGACCAAGCGAAGCAACTTTTTAGCTCTTTTGAGTCTATTTTTTTATTTCTGTGGCGGTGTAAGTTCTTGCACTTTTTGGAATTTCAATGGCTTTACCCCGAGCTCATTTTTCAATATTTGCCGAATTGAATATTGCGATATGTTCAGCTCACGAGCCATTTTTCGGCCACTGCCACGCGGGTTTCAAGTTGATCAAGTCGCTTTACTTTACTTTTCGAACCATTTCTGCTGATTTTGCTGTTTTCTTCCGTCCACTTCCTTGACGTCGTCGGGCTACTCAACCAGTATTACGGTAACGAGCGATGGTACGAGCCACAAAAGATTTATTCACATTTAAATGCTGAAGTGCTCTAACGATAGCCACTTGTGGTTTCCCAGCCAAATACAAAGAAATCACACTATCCCGCCTGAATTCCATCACGAATACCTTTTTTTGCTGGAAAATTCTCAGCAAAATGCTTGTGTACCCTTGTAAACAGTATAATGAGCTCTCACTAGTATAATTTTAACAGCTGTCGGGTGAGTGTCTTAGAAATGACAGCAGTCTGAAG